>NW_010269915.1:48545-60006 GCF_000690775.1 Eurypyga helias
TTATCTTCCCCTTGTTTGCCCTGAAGAAGCTGGCATTTCCCATGAGCCCTCTCCCGCAGGGCTGCAAAGGACAATGCCCTCTGCCAGAGGAAAGTCCCCATCCAGACAGTGAGGGTAGGACATGGCATGGAGGGCTGCAGAGTCCTTCATCGTTCAGCATCAGGAATCTTGTACATCTACAGCCCCTCAAGGGCTTCCCTTGCTGAGCCCGGGACACTACTGAACTGACTGTTTTCTGGCCCAGGAAAGGGTCATTAGCACTCCAAACAATGAAAGGTGGAAGTGGTCAAAAAGGAACCCCACGTAGGGAGGAAGAGGGCTGCTTACAGTCAACACTGTTACCTGTCATGCCTTCTTCCTCTGTGTATTATTGTCTTGAGACCCAAACCCCCTCCACTGACAGCCCTCCTCTTGCAGACGGATATGGAGAGCATACTTGTGAGCCCAACATTCCCCATCCCTTCAGAGGAGACAGACCTCCTCCACGTCCCCAGAGGAGGCCACTTCAGGCCACAGCTGGGCCCTCAAAGACAGCCAAGTGGGCAGGGCTGGCCTCAGCTAGCTGGGAAGAATGGGGCCATTGCTATCACTTCTCTGTGAAGGTCCAAGCTATGGCATCTCAGAATGGTTCACCCATCTTTCCACCTTTGGTTGCTCCAGTCAGCTCTGAATTCAAGGTCCTTAGAGTGTACAGACCACTAGCTTTGATGAGACGGGCCCTGCCTGAGGGACCGCTTCCTTACCAATCCATTCTTTTCCATGCCAGTGACCCAGTGCAGCTGCCAAGAATGCTCTGGCTCCCTTCAGATATTACAGGACAATGAGGGAGAAACTGTTCTTAATCCTAGAAAGCTACCAGCAGGGCTTCAGATGTCCTCAGCAGACAGAGCACCGTAGCTCCCTAAGAGGGAAAACTGAGGAAAATGACAGGGAGCTGCTGTCATGGGCACTACAAGGGCTGAGCTCACCAGGCAGAGCTGCTGCCACTGGGTGCCCATCCCTGTCCCTGACTGCCCACCCCTGTACCTGTCAGGTTGAGACAACAGCTCACCACCACAACCACCAACACCTCTACCCCTAACCCCACACCTTCAGGGAGGATTCTGGCCATCAACCAATGAGCACTGACCATGCTTCAATCAACAACCTGTGCCCTGTCCCTGCAACACTGACCAGCCTCCCAGAAAACTACTGGACTTCTGGATGGTCTTTTATAGTTCAGGTAGTCCAGGCTGGATTGTGCTAGAATGTGCCTTCCCACACCACCTCGAAGATGTCTGTCATTCTACACCACCGATCCAAGAGGCTTCTTGCAATACCTTCTTGAACTACTGGTCTTTTGCAAGGCCTTTCTCAGAACCCAGAAGCTCTATAAAGTAATCAAGTCCTTTGTGATCACCAGTAAGGGGGAATCTCCCTTTTGAACCCCAGCTGAACAAAACTCACCTCCATGTGCAGGCAGAAACCTCAACACTTTATGGAAGGATTGTCCCTTTTCTAAAACTGGGGACCACTGGGTCTATGGTCAGTGGGCCTGGGTCAACCCCATATGGCTTGCCTGATGTACAGTGTAGAACACCCAGATTATATCACCGTCTCTTTCCTCAGGCAAGTCCCACAGGAGGGTAGCCCCCTCCAACACCTAGCTCCACGGAGTTACCTCTGAGGCCTTGGCTTGTGACTCCCTGTCCAACTCACACATCACAGTAAACCTTGAACAACCAGCTGACCACCCCTAAGGACACCTCTACACACTCATGCACCAATTTCTCAATTCCTCACCCTTACACAGTCACAATACATGGCTGTAGAACCACTCTGTCGGGAGAGGATGAGGAACCTGATGGCCAGTTTCTGCTTTGAGCTAATTCCATTGACCACTGAGAACATCAGCTGGAAAAACCTTCCATCAAACAGAAGGCACAAGTTTGTTCACAGAACCCTCTGACTCATGTCTCTTATGCAATAAGAGGGAGACTGGCACTTCTGTCTATCAAGCATGCTAGTCTTCTGACTCCTCCAGAACTTGTTATTGAGATTATGGCTGCACTTCTCACATCTTTACTTGTATAGTTACCATCCCAAGACCTACTAATTCTGGGTCCTATTTATCAACTTCCCCATTTCTCACCAATGTGACTATGTACAACTCCAGGAGGAGGAGAACTCAAGATCCCAGCAAGTAGCAGTGCTATTTTTATTCCCTTGTTCTGGGCAGAGCATCACTAGGCAGCATTCACCAGACCCTGGATAGCATGGAAATACAGGGGTGCTCTGTTCACTGTTCCCTATTTTTCTGGTTTTAGCCTGTTAGCCTTTATCCTATTCTCTTTTCTCATTTTTTTCCCTTCTCATCCACCCCTCCACCCACTCCTGCCAGTGACTGTCCTTTTTTCTCCCTGGTTTCCTTTCTTCACTCTCTTCCTCTTTTGGGGGAGCAGTGGGAAAGTAGGCATTTAGTATTTGTTTGGGATGGGTATCGGCCTGTCCCTGAAGCGGCAGTGGATGTGTAAGAAAGAGTATAGGAACAGGGGAAACAGTGGTGATATTTTCCCAAAATACTTGCCCTAGCTTTCCGCAATATACACCTCAAGTAGTTCCCGAGACAGAGACGTTGCCTCTGCATTTAGTCATCTTTAAAGGGGTTTTCGTCTATTCATCTGTTCACTTTTTAAACCCAAGAAAACTTTTAGTACACGTAGCATCCTATGTCAAGGAGTCCCACAGATTAACTCTGGGTTATATGAAGAAGTTCTGGCTTTTGTTTGTTTGAAACTTGCCACTTGATAGTTCTATTTGATGTCTAGATTCTATTTTGAAAGAGATAATGAAATATTCTTCCCTCTTTGTTTTCTCCACACCAGTTATATCACAGGGAAAATTCAGGATTTTATAGATACCTGTCATAACTTTTCCCAATCATCTCTTTTCCATACTTTAGAAATCCCTATCTATTTAAATGGCTCCTCACATTTAAGCCACACCATACCTCTGATTGCCTTTGCTGCCTTTTTCTGAATCTTTTCCAGTTTGTTTATGTCCTTTCTGAAATGGGAGTGGACAATCAAGACACTCATGGACACATGATATTCAAAATATAGGCATAGCATGGATTTATGCACAGCATAAACGTTTCTCATTTTATTCTCTATTCTTTTCCTAATTACTATCATTTGATTGGCATTTTTACTGGTACTGAGAATTAAGCTATCCGTCATAACCCCAAGATCTCACTCTCGCATGGAAACAGCAAACTCAGAATCCCCCTCCATCACTGCAAATGTAACACTAGAATTCCTTTTCTTGTGTGCATCATTTTACATTTATCTACCTCAAATTTCACCCATAATTTTAACACCTAGTCATTTGATCTTGTGAAATCCTTTTGCAAATCTCTGCACACAGCTTTTTGTTTGCTCCCTCAAATGATTACTGTCATCATCATACTTTGTTACCTCATTATTTACCCCCCTTTTTCACATCATTAGTGGATATGCACAGATCTAGGGAAAAAAAAAATCCACGTGAAAACTGGCCATTTCATGCTAATCCTTGTTTCCTATCTTTACCCAGCTACTTAATAATTTCAGGAACTTCCCTTTGGCCCTACAGCAGATTCATGTCTTTAACAGCCTAGGGTGAGTGACGTTCCCAAATGTGTTTTGCAAATTCAAGTGGACCATAGCCATTGGATCTCCTCCTTGTCAATATGCTTGTTGACTCCTCCTAAGACCTATAAGGTGTGATATCTCTTAACAACCATAGTGTTACCTCTTCCTCTTATATCTTATTTGTCCATGCATGAGCTAATTCTGTTCTTCAGATTACTGTTTATGAGCTTGCCTGCTAGGTGTACCTTGTTTACCAGCCTATAGTTTCCCAGGTCAAAAAAATCATTTTAAAAACCAGCATCACATTAGCTACCTTCTAATCTTCTCGTACCAAAGTAATTGTAAGGCGTTCAGCTCTTTCAGCCTCAAATTTCTCCACAAGTCTTGCATGAATACCATCTGATGACTTGTTACTCACTTGTCTACCTGCTCTACAGCCTCATTTACTGAAGCTTCAATGTGAAGCTGATTTTCCGATGCCACCCCAGCAAGGAAAAGTTCCACGGGTTAAACTTCCACAACTTCTTCCACAAAGAACAGATGCATAATTATTCTTTGGTTTTTTTGAGGCTGGAGGATGGTGGAGTGGGGGTGGTGTTCTTCTGTGGTCTTAATCTCTGAGTCACCTGAAGCTTCTTTAGTAATAACATCATGCAAATCTCCGAAGCCCTAATCGTCGCACAAGGCAAGGCACTTGTCTGTTACAGGCTCTTTGAATGGCTCACCCAGTAAACATTTCATTTGCCAGCCTACACGCAGGGTTAACTGAAGTCCCCGTTACTACTGAGTTTCCTGCCTTCTTCGATCTTCCTCCGCCTGTCACAACTTCCTGTCACCATCCTGGCCAGTGACTGTAAATGATCAGCGGTATAATCCCTCAAACTACTTTTCCCGTGTGGAACATCAATCCACATGCTAGCCGTTTGGATCACCAAACCGTTTTCTCCAATTTAGTTAAGAAATTTTGCACTGAGACTTTCCCCATAAGCCATGTCTGACCAGCATCTTCCCAGGATACAGAAACCATGCTTTCTTTAGAAGACCAGGATAGTCCTGGACTTGAGGACCTGGGGCTTCAACCTGCAGAGAAACATCCTGATCATCTAACCTGACCTCCTTAAAGTAAGAGAGGCTAAACATATTCCGTTTGTTAATTATACTCTCTGTTGTTGCGCTTGAACTAGAGCTTTTTTTTTTTTCAACCTTGATTTTTATGTGGTCCAGTGACAGAAGCCTCAGTACAACTCTTACTATATTATTCCAATAACTAAGCATTTTTACCACTTGAATTTTTTTCTTTTATTGCCTCACTTCCAACCTGAAGGCATCCTTCCATCACGTCTTAACCGTTTTCTGCTGGGTTGAAGAGTCAGATGGTTTTGAGGGGGTTTTCCTTCAAACACTTAGAGACTGTCATCAAGTCACTTCTGTAAGTTTTTATTCGTGGTTCCATGTTTATTTTCTGACCATTCTTCAGTTTCGCAGTACTTCTTAAAGATATAATAATAGAATTAGACAGAGTGGATGAAAACTATTCTTTCATTAGTGCCAAATGCAGAGAGAATACAACCTTCTCTCCTCCGGTTCAATACGCAGCTCTTAATAGATCGAAGAACCACATTAGCTTCTTTGGTTGCAGCATCACAGTAGTAGCTGTTGATCTACTGATTATCTGTTCAGATAGCTATCATCTTTTTCAGTGTGACTGCTTTCTAACACAGAGCTCCAGTCCTGTAAATACTGTTTGCTGTCATTAGACATATGAACTCCTATTTGGTTAGACTGAACCCCCACTGTCAGTCAAGGTTCAGTACTCCAAATGAATCAAACTGTTCCATATCAGTGATTTATCCTTTTAATTTGTATTTTCATTCTAACAGTTCTTTCAGTCTTTGTAGATTCCACCAAGTTTATCAGTATTTTTTGATTTCCCTCAGGATTTGGAGCAATATGTTAAAATCACATGGTACTAACAACAATATTGAGAATTGTGAGATGACATAGGAACACAAGCTTTTGAACAATTAATTGTTGTTACTATTACGCTATCTGTTGAATTTTGATGCACTTAAAATGTATTGTATTCATATATTATCAGTCAAAGAATCACATGGTACTAAGTTGCTTGATAATTGATCAGCTTTTGTCCTTTACCAATCCAGTATTTTAGCTCCATTGTCATGACTGTAGGTAAAGGTACTTCTACCATCGAAGTACTTGGCTGCAGGGAGTCTCATAAAAGTCATGAAACGAAGTTAGCTTGACAGGATCTGTTTTGCATAAAATCCAACTGGCATATTGTCCTAATACTTATATCAGATTGACAAAATTAAGTACCTAGGTCAACTAAAAGAACTTTTAAAGTTGTGATAAAATACGAGCTTTTCAATTACAGGTCTTCCTCACTATTTCAATACTTACTGAAAAACAAAGCTTTGACTTTTCATTCAACTGCTTAAAAACATGTGAGTGCAAGTTATCTTGAATTGGCTGCTCTAAAATCATGGTGGTTTGCTGTTGGAGAGTATATGCTTATTAAATGAGCTGAAAACTATTTTTCTCCCACTTCCCCCAATAAAACAGACCTAAGGTATTTATTGATTAGTTCACTTTTTCTGCTTCAATGCACATCAGTCTATAGAAGTCAGACTCCTCATTACTTCCATTTTCCCTTTGTAATTTCTCTCATAATTCTCTCATATTACTGCCCAGAAGAGTTCATAAAGTCAGTATATTGTTCTTCAGATCTGTTCCTCAAAATCACATTTGTTGTGTTCAACGTCTTAGATCAACCAGCAACATGCCAAAAACTGTTTTCTTATGCCACTGCTGATACATTTCTCTTGCACATGGTTTTTAGTATGGTTTCTCTATAAAGCTAGGCTTATGCAATCATGTTGTTTCTCATCCCTCTCCCCACAACAACCCGGAAACCACTAGCCTTTCTCAGTAACCCGGGCAAGAGAAAGGGGTCTCAGAGACAATCAGTGTGTACACACTTCATGACAACTGGCTGCCAGGTCCGGGAGACAGTCTCTGCTAGATCCTTACTGGCAGAAGTAAGTTCCCATCCCACAGCACTCTGGCTGAGTTTTTAAAATGATCAGATTGAAAACTGTCCAAAAGAAGAAAGGCCAGACTGGGAAGATGTAGGAGTCATGAAGTGAGACCAAGCACAAAGCAGACTGATTTGGAAGGGAAGGTGCCCCTTTGTCCCCCTGTTGTGCTTGTCTCTTCCCCAGGTAAGAGAGGAGCAAGATACCTGGATGTCCTACTTCATGTATTCCCACTATTTCACCCTCATTGCCTATAAAGTGGAGGTTTAATGGTTTAGTGGTGGACAGATACGGTTGGACTGGATGATCTCTAAGGTCTTTTCCAACCTAGTGATTCTGTGATTCTATGATTCTATGATTCTACACAAAGCTCTGTGCTACCTTCCCTTACACCTGTGAGCATGCATGTAAATTAATATATCCTTAACGCCATGACTTCTGCATTACCGTTTCCTCTCCTAGGCTTCTCCCTCCCTTTATTTTTTTTCACTGACTCACATGTTGAAGGTGAAGGAGGGAGGACCTGGACACTGAACCCCTTGATATGATGTATGCATGCGGACTGGATGTCTCACTTTTTCACACACCGAGTGCACAGACTACACTTGCCAAACCAGATCTCACTGCACACACCTTCAGATATGGGGAGGGAGAGGGAGGGTGAGTAAGAAAATAATGAAGGGGATGTTCACAGATTGCTCCAGCTGCTTACCCCCTTTCCTGCCAGTCTTCTACCCTACTGCCACTCTGCTGAATCTGAAGTGCCTGGATTAGAAGTGGGTGGTCTTTGGCTTCATTTCTCCTCCTGTGGAGGCTATGAGCCATTAATTTACACTTAGCACAGCACATCCAGCCAGAAAGCAACACAGAAAGTGTGCGCTCCTTCGACAGCACACTGACCATTCCTTGCAGAGGGGAGTCCAGCAAGTCAGCTAGCTGCCTTTGGCAGGTCAGATCTGACCCAGAGATTGACAAATGAAGAGCACTGCCTTTTCCATCCTGCATGGCCAGTGACTGATACCTTGTGTATGAGCCTAAACCACCTATCACTTGAGCTGTTTCTTGCAAAATCGCCAGACCAACAAAACACAGGGAGAGCTTCAGCTGATCGCTGGAGTTATTATGGTGAGAGAGTCTGTGCACATGCTACTCTCCGTAGTTAAAGGGAAGCGGTGATGGGGGGAAGGTACAGGAGTGTACTAATGACATGTAGAAGACCTGCGGTCCTCTGGCAGAACACGACTAAAACGACGGGTCCAACCTGACTCAGATAGGCAACCACTCCAAGATTTAGATCCTAGCCACAGGATCACAGGATAATGCAGGTTGGAAAGCACCTGCTTGATGTCTCATAGCAGAGTTGGCTATGAGGTTAGACCCGGTTGCTCAGGGCTTTATCCCGTCTGGTCTTGAAAACCTCAAAGAATGGACACTGCATAAGCTTCCTGGGAAACCCCTTCCAAGGCCTGACATGCCTCATGGTCAGAAAGTTTTTCCTGCTATCCAGTGTGAGCATCTCCAGTTTCTCTCCCCACACACTCCAAAGTACTATTAGTTTTTAATATCTTGGAATATTTTTCCACTATTTTATGTCACTTCACAAAACTTGTTTCCTGCAGGCTGCTGTGCAAAGACATGAGAAAACTCAGAGGTACCACCACAAAAAACCAGAGAGCAATCTTGAGCTTAATAGGCTTGAGCTTTCTATTCATTTAAATCCACTCAAGGAATTAAGAGAGATCTTGTCACACTAGTCAGAACAGCCAGTATTAGGAGATGTCTAAGCTGTGGTCAGTGGCACACTTGCAATGCATTCAGCCATCTACACAGGCCTGAAATCTTAAATCTGGCTAATTCAGTCACTGACAGTAATCAAGCCGATCTTTGCATTCAGTTTGCACTCAAATATCTGCAAGTTCCCAGCTGGATTTCGCAGCCTTAACTGTCCAGCAACCTCAGTAAACCTTACGTTAACTGAAATTGAGTCCCAGCTATGACGAGCGTCACTAGGCAGGATTGGGAACCACGAAGGGGTAATTATCACCACTATACAGACCTGACTCGTAGCTGTTATCAGAGGCAGAAGCCAGCTGCAATGCTCATTGTGTAATTGCTCTCATGCCGTGTAACACAAAGCACACGTATGACATTGAGGTGTGAGTGGGTGCATCTGTGGAGAATGCGATTGGGCACCAGTTTAACCTTTTAAGATCACTTGTCAGCTTCTTTCATAGGCTAGGAAATCCTAACCCAATCATTGCCATTGTGATTTCTGGTGTCCTCCACAAGGCTGAAAGATGTTATATGATTCCACTTCAATTTTATGCATATGGAGCTGCTCTGTTATAACCCTCTCAATTACTTTTCCCCAGGGAGAAGTAACTGGACAACTCATATTTAGGAAAGAAAATGTAAAGTTGCACATCACTAAACATGTGCAAACTATGACATCTAACTAGATCATAGTAAAATGTCCCCGCGGGGAGATGGAGAAATCATGTGGCTTGTTTAAAACTGGAATGGAAAAAGGCCCGGAGCAAGCTCAGGGCACAATCCTGCACCGGCCCTTGTGTGGTGAATAAACTAAATGTGACTGATTACAAGCTTTCTATCACTAATTAAAAACCCCTAAATTCTGAGTTCAGAATCTGCGACATGCAAATTCCAAGGTAAAACCAATACAAGCGTACCACCCTTCTTCTCTCTCTAGGACCTACCTGGTCTTGGAAAGACAATACAGAGCCTGTATACCTTGAACTAATTCTGCAAAAATCTAACTAGATAGACCATACAGCAAAAACACAAAGCTCTACTCATGCTATGGTGTTAGTTTCCAACCACATCCTAGAGCTGAGACCTTAGCACTTAAAAGCACTGATTTCCCAAAATAGGTCTAAAGAATCCTCCCAATGACTCCAGTAAGGCTGGAGCGAAGGCTGCCAAACAGGAACTGTTCTGAACAAACCTCCTTAGGTGGAGGAGTCCAAGTAAAACTCAAGGATCCCACCTTCACCCAGTTCAACCTCTAGGACTCAAAAGAAGTGAAGTCCCTACTGAAGCAAAACAGTGTACAAGTTTCACATGAAGCAGGCATCAGGCACTAGTACTCCATTCATATCTGACTCCCATGGAGACGAGAATCACAGCTGTGCACTCTCCTTTAACACACTCCTCAAGGAAAATTCCTCAGTTAACTGTATAAACAGGTCCCTAATGTCCACTGTGCTCTCACCATCAAGAGCGAGCATATATTTCATAAACCAAAAGTCACTATAGTATGGAAAGTCCAATATTTGTACCATTAAGGTCTACATTTAAGGAGTGCGACCTGCAGACAAAGTGAATTTTCAATTATCATTATCCCACCATCATTTTAATGCCTAGATGCTCTTTTATATTTCCATCCATGCCCACATATCCATATGACATTTACAACATAAATCTGTGAGAACGATACTTGCATATGACATATGCCCATGTCATATCCATATGACATTTACAATATAAATCTGTGAGAACGATACTTGCAATAGCTCAGTTATAGAAGGCTTTTTTTTAACACAGATTCCAGGTCACAGATCACAAAAATGCTGCCAGGCCTAGGAACAAATAACTGCGTGGTTAAGTATGACAGCTTCACCACATTTTGGTGTGGAGGGTGGATGCATGTTTGTTCTTTATCTGAACAGTTTTGTGGGGAGAGGGACCAAGAATTAACGCTTCTAGTTCAGACACACATTGAAAGAAGAGATACAGATAATTTGCCAGCTAACAGGATAATCCTGCCCTTGGCAGTGTGTATGCGTGGAGGATATGGGAAAGGCAGGACAGGGAGGCAATACACGTCTTGATATGCTACAGAGACACTTGAAGAACTTGAAGAACCTTAGGGGAAATACTGCAGTGACCTTTGCCACGTGGGCATTACAGAAGACATGAAACACTTCTTTAGGTCATGAGGACATTTGAGACTGGGAAGAGACATAGGCAAGATGGGGGAATTAAATCCCAAAGCAGAAACTGGAGTTTGTAGTTTAAAGTTTCCTGCTGCAGGAGTAGATGGTTCCCTGGAAGTGCTCACAAAGGGCTTTCCCAGTGAGCCAAGAGGTGTCACAGCACCAGGCTTTGTCAAAGTCCCTCGGACTTATCCTGGGGAGGTGGTTCAACTCCCTTCCCTTCAGCAGTTTCATTTTCCCACAGATGTCACAGCGCCCGTGGGCTCTGTGTAAAGGATGGAGAGTCGTAAACTACCAAACGAGCTGTGTTTTTCTCCCAGAGATTGTTTTGGTGGCTTGAATGACACATCCCCATGTTTGTGATGTCTGTACAAGTGGTTTGCACAGAAAGAATTTTTCCTGCAGGGCGGAAAGTGTGCCACAGGATGCTGTTTTTACTTGTAGAGACCTGCGCTTAGGGATCAAGGGATCTTTTGGTATCCGCATGTGTGTAGGAGGGGAGAGCTAGGTTGTATAGCAGAAAAGCTCGGGATGCTCTGCTGTAAAATGTGCGTGGCCCAGTGGAAAGATGGGATTCCTCCCACCGCGTCCCCTCGCCATGGCTCTGCCAGAGGGAAGGGATTCAGTTTTGTTTGCTGCTCTCCATTGAAGCCTACGTAGGGGGAAGGCGGGGGGGGGGAGAAGAAGACGTGCAGATCACGAACGTGATGTACACTCGGGTAACAATAAACCGCCACCGAGCGAAGGGGAGAGCCGCCGGCCGGCAGATCGCGTCTCGGGAAGCACGCCCCACACCCACCCCCTCCTCCGGAGGCACCGCACTGACCCACATGTTCCG
>NW_010269916.1:0-319 GCF_000690775.1 Eurypyga helias
GATCTCAAAATGTCAAGAAACCTTCAGGCATTTTTGAAGGTAAAAGGTTGCGTATGTCTTAAACTCGTACTATCTCCATCTCTGCATCTCACCCCTCATTGGTGTTCTGATGGTGGGAGTTTTGGTAAGGGAACAAGTTACAGTCTATGTTTAGTACATGTGGTCCTTAAAATCAGTGGTCTGGGGAAGGGGTAACAGCAGAATTCTTAAAATACGTCCTCACAGTTGCTTTCTCTGCTGAGAACTGAAGTGTGAGGATGCTAATGTTAAAGTGATGGACCAGTGAGGACCCCAACACTGCTGCATCGCACATAAATTA
>NW_010269916.1:374-7087 GCF_000690775.1 Eurypyga helias
ATGCCTGTCTGTGTGCATATGAAATGCAAGCAATAGATGTGTGTGTAAAATATTGGAGCAAAGCTGCAGACTTCCTCTATAGTGACATATAAATGCAGGACAAACAGAGAGTCTGCAGGAACCAATAGCTGTCTTTTGGAGAAAAGGATTGACTTGCCATGTTAAATCAGTTAGAAAAGCTGAAGGTAAGGTTTTGTACATCTAGGGGAGGTTCAGTATGTCTCCTTTAAAGCAAAGATGATCTATGACATCTATGACATGCCAAAACTGTTGAAATTTGTATTTATTCTTCATAGTTTGTTTAAAACCAATAACTATTTATTTGTTTGTCATAATAAAATCGATAAAATTTACAGTATTCAATTATACCTTATGTTATATTTTACTCAATTATTATAATTAAAAATTACTTAGTGTGGCATAATTCATAATAATGATGCAGACAATTAATTAATCAAATTAAAAATTAAGTGCGATGCATTTACTTGCACAAAAATGTAGACATTAATTTTTTTTTAATTAAAAATTATCAACTGTGATGTGATGAGTTGTTTTCTGCCCCACAGCAAATGTTTTCATGATGAAATATTTCATGTGCAGTAAGTCAAGATGCACTATTTTCTCCACATCAGAATGGTGTGCAGCCTGAAGTCTGTCATACTCCCAGAGCGGTAACCCAACTTGTAAATCTTAGTCATCAGTTCCCATAGTTCTGTTTTGTTGGCTCTTTTTCATTGCAAATAGCTGCAGGAGTTCTTCACACACACACACACACACACACACACACAAAGAATTTCTGTTAATGAATCATGCTCTTATTTTGTTTTGGGGCTTTCTGGGGGTTTCTGGCATGCTTGCATTCATGGATCCTGACACCCGCATCAAGATGGTTGAGTCTGCTGAGCCTTTGGTGCAAGCTGTTTTCCTCCAAGGTACTTACTAGTCACAAAAATGAAATTTAAGAATTATGAAAATTCTCTTTCTCGGAATTTTGCTAGTTCTCTGATCAGCAGACATCCCTCCTGGGTGGAAAAGTCTTGATTTTAGGTATCAGACAAAAGGCAGTAAAGCTCCCATAACTAGGAAACATTCCTCCTGTAAAGCAAGGAGTAATAAAAAAGCAAAACTTGCAGAGACTTGCAATTATTTTTTACAGTCTAAAAGCAGGTGAAAGAGACACCCCATGTATATCACTCTGGTCACTGCAGTTTCAGTGTCTCAAACATACTGCTTCACATTTCTAATACAATAAAATGGAGTCAGAAAGTAATTTCTTAGTAATAAAATCAACATGCAAGTCATGTAGGTGATGGCCAAACTCCTTTTCCCCATTCTAAAAAAAGTAATGGGTCTTGCTATCATACTGTGAATGTGAGGGATTTAATGAGTGTAGAGAGAGACCTTTTGCCTGTCTCTGTATTGAATTTGCCCATTTCACTGAGAACTCATTGCGTCAGACACTGCCTGCTACTGTGTGTTTGCACAGTGTTTAATACAAAAGGGACTGAATCCTTGACTGCTGGAAAGGCAGCAGCATAATACACATCATTGATAATGATAAATTCAAGCTCTGATAAAAATTATTCCTTCCAACAGATTCACTACTTGAAAATGATACTGAAAGCAAGTAGGAAAATGTGATCCTCAAAATTTGGCCTTCTGGTTTGCTTACTCAAGTTGTGTTTAGTCATTAAAAATTGCCTGTGTTTGTCTTAACTTTGGCGAACTCTGTCAAGCTTAGGGAAAATTCCACTGCAATCAATGTGTGTTTCTTTTTGCTTATGTAACTCCACTTTCTTCCTGTTGTCATTATTTCGCAGTGGTTCAGGCACTACCTCAGAGACCTCACAGCCAAAAAGATAAATTACACTGGAAGGGAGAGAGAAAGATGCAATTGGAGTGTATTCAAAATTTCTGTGTAGCATCCTTCCCTTGGGGCATATAAAAAAACTAATCCACTTTTAGAGATGGTAAAAATTTCAGAAGTATGTTCTATTCCTGCGTTATCTTTTCCACTGCAAACACAGAATTGAAATTGTCTTTATTCAGCTATAAGGTTGGAAGGACACGATCGATGGTGATTCATAACTAATTATGCTGTATCATCTCTCTCCAGCCTGTACTTATGTAGACTTTCAAACACGCTCCTGGAGGAATGCAGCTGTTAGCATATCTTTGTACTTAAGTGCTTTACAGTGTCTAAAGCATATTTAGAGTCACCTAGTCTTGAAAACAAACACCAATCCTGTAATAGACAAACTTGTTTTAACCCATTTTATTCTCTGACACCAAACCTAAATTAGTAAGCCGTTTAGATACCTCTGGTTGCCTGTTTCTCTGATATAATGACTAGACCAAGTCAACCAAGACAATTACAATACTTTTTTATGCTATTCAAAGTGTGTATTAGGATTCAGGGGGGTCTAGATTCAAAACACAGTCCCAGGGCTGCATACAGAGATAATGCATCATTCTGTATCAACTTTCTTCTGACATCCCTAGAGCATTCACTGCACAAGCAACACCGTTTTTCACCAGGAAATAAGGTTGGTTCTTAAACCTAACACATGACAACACTTCCGAGGCATGCTGTTAAAGCATCTATGACTTTCCACATGATACCCCTAACGCCTAAAACTGTTGGAAAAATAAACAGTTAAGTTCAAGTTTAAAACAAAGCAAAGCAAAACAAAACAAACAAAACCCCTGCCCCATCTGTCAAACTGTGTGTATGACATCATCAGATATTCTGCACTTGTTTGCAGCCATTCAGACCAACCTGCCCCACAGCCTAAGCTTTGTGCTCCAGCCCTCTTTACAGGGTCAGCGGGCTGGAAAATTACCACATGCTGTCACAGTTAGCTCAGCTAGGTCTTGTTATCATTGTTTCCAAGGAATCCATTCATTCCATTATTTTACATATTGGGCAGACGTCCTGCCACTGAGGCTTGGGCTGCACTAACTTGAAGGGCCAAACGTTAATGGGTCTCTATTGTCAGTGGAATAGCAGTGCAATACGTGGGAAAAAATACCCAGACAGCTCACTGACACTGGTTTGAGACCTCTAGACTTAGGGGGTAGCCTGTGAAGAGCTTTTATGTAAACAAGACTTCAATAAACAAAGAATATCTTCTCTGTCAATATTCATAACCCATAAATTTTTCCTTCTCTTCCCCCCTCTCCACCCCCTAGAGCAGTATAACTCTATCAAAAGAAGCAAGAAAGTGGTATGGATGGTCAATGCCTTTTGCAGAGCAAATCTGTAGAATGTGTGCAAGAAATCGTATAACCAATCCTGATTTATAAGGGATATTATTAAGCTCCTGGGTGGAACAAAGCAGTTTTATTTTCAGTTTGGTCTACTGTCTGTGTGGCTGATAATGGAGCATGTGATTGTGGAAATTTAAAGCTTGTGATTTGTGTATGCCATAGCTGATGTGTTAAAATGAAGGCAGATCAAGTCTGTCTGTATTTCCCAGGCATGGAATTTCAGGAAGAAAAAAAAAATGAGGATAAAGAAAAATGTGTTCAAGTTATGTTGTTGCGCCCTGATGTTGATGTTGTTGTCTTTGGTATGTTTGGTGGTGTTTTTGTTTGTTTGTTTGTTTGGGGTTTTTTTGTGGTTTTTTAGGCCAAGTGCCACTCTCAGTTGTTTCCCATACACAACCTTGAATTTGGTGAGTTCACTAGAACTTGGTTCTGATCTGAAGGAGCTCTCACTTTTGGGATAGCTCTACACCTCTCATTTCTTTAACTCAGTTCTACCCCACCACGGCCGACTGGTGGGTCAGACTGATGGGGATGGAAATCGGCAGAGTGTCTCCAGACAGGAGGCATCCCTCTCACTGCCAGCGGTGACATTTCAGTGGCCCTGCTCTCACTAGAAAGAGATGTTCAGATTCCTTAATTTGAACAGACTGAACAGAATAAGATCAAAAATGTCTCACTTGAACAGTTTGCAAAATCCTTAATTCCAAGAGGGAGCCACTTTAGAAACTCCTTAAAAATTAATCCAAAGAGAGAGAGGGTCTCCAAATGCCTGGGGCTTTATTGTCAGATCTGAATACACTCTCCTGCTTCTGGTGCCAGGCTGGCACTCATGAAGAGAACAGGTCGGACTTGGCATCTGCTGCCCACAGCATTTATTTCAGGTACCGAGTATTTCCCTCCCATTATTTTCTCTGCCATGGGACAACAAAGGTCGTGATAACATGACCTGGCTGCTCTCACTGTGGCAGCATATGGTAATTAGCTGAGTCCACTGGCATTTTGAAAACCTAAACAAAAGTCTCAGCTTTTTAATCTTGCCAGTAATTAGCACAGTTGTTATTTCAGTTAATTTGTTGTACTGATACTGTAAAGCTCTCCAAAGAGCTTCACAAGGGTCAGTAGCACAATATATCTTGTTTTCTGCAAATGCTTTGAGAATATTAGGTCATGGTACTCAGTGCATGAGAAGAATTCGTAGGCTGTCTCTCAAGCCCATCTGAAATATATTCCAGGTAGTAAAGAGATGTGTTAAAATACTTGCACTATCCAAAACACAGTCACTTCATGTCTTTATGAAAAATATTCTGTTTCAGCTAAGATTATTTCTGTGTCTGGCAGCTAATTTTAAATAGTTCCCTTCTTCAGATGACATTAAGAGCCAATTGAGATAAATTTATTTTGCCATAAAAGTAATGTGTGTCAAGGCTAAATTTCCTAAGCCAAGCCCTCCAAGCATTCATCATAATCATTATGTAAAACGTAGATAATGTCATCTTGGAATAAAAAGATTTTTTCAGGGGATGAAATGCTGCATTAAGATAAACATTAGAACTTACTGTTGCCAGTTTCAATACAATATTTTCAAAAAATAACCCAGGTTTTTAAAATGAGCATAAAAATTGGAGAGAAGGAGAGAGACCGAGAGTGGGAGAAGACAAGAAATAAATAACACTTTAAAAAAAAAAATCAATTATTTCAAGCATTCTGAAATGTGATGCTTTGGCCTTAATTTTCCAAGATTAGTATTTGTGTTCAGGCATGCTTTTGCTGAGGTACTTAGGGGAGATGGGGTCTGGAAGAAGTGAACCAGTAATTAATTAATAGGAATGGACCTTGCCTTATGTGGTCTTTTAAAACTGCATTACCAAACACACAAATTGCATTATTCAGTGCAGCACTTTGTTATCTAGTTTTGCATGGTAAAAGTATTTTTGAATAGGGGAAATAATGTGAAAAAAATAAAGAAATTTTGATGTGTAATGGCAGGTAAATGCTTGTTACATGAACCTTTAGGGACATTAGGGCATTTAAACTTCTTGTGCATTGCTTCACCCCAAATAACCTAATGTTCAGCCATTAAAATTATAAAAAATCCTCATCACTCGTCAGTTTACTCCTACCAATAAAGGATATTTTTTGTCACTTAATTCAATACTACCGTCAGTCCTGTGGGACATTCCTACTTTCCTTTTTTTCATTACAATCTTCTTGTTTCAAAGAACTGGAGTAAATCTGCTGACCCTGAGCCCATGGTTCTCTGTCTCTGAGCCATCACAAGCTCAGGTGACAAGGAAAGATGTAGCCCCATCCTACACTGTCAAACCATCAGTTGGTTTGCAAGGACTCAGCTCTCATCCTATGGTCTCCAGCATCCTGAATGTGACAGGAAACATTACTGGAAATTTTCACATATGGCTTTTTCTTCTTCAGGAGAGCTTCCGCCTGCAGGATGAAGATTAAAACCTGGGAACACTACCAACTTGTGCTGAGGATCAAACTCACCATCTGTTTCCAAGGTCACATTTGTCTTTGGAGAGTTCATTTTCATTGACTGGAGCCTTTTCCTTCAGGAAGTAGCTGCAGATGTCCCTGTTAGCTGTGGGACATTGCAGGACTTGGGCACTGGACTGGTGGAGACACAGTCTTTCAGAGATGTACACCAAGTAAAATCTTCTCTAAATTACAAAAATTAAATTATCTGAAGTCTTTGGGATAAGATTTTGGAAGAGAAGGAAAAACTTAAACCTTCTGCTTAATGGCCCAGATGATCACCTCAAAGAGAAAGGACTTAAATGCAGACTACCAAGAAACTTCTGACCATGGAGTATAAGCACAGACAAGTAACATTCATTACTTGCATCAACCACAGACAGCTACCATTTATCTGAAGTTTTGGACAACCCTTGTCCATATTCTCTGGCAGAAATTGTATTAAATTATACTTTCATTTTTGACAGCCATTATTTCCCAATTCAAGTGCAGTGTTGAACAAGCAGCTCCTGAACAAACTGAAGCAAAAAAAAAAAAAGAAGCCTACAGAGGGTGGAAGCAGAGACAGGTAGGCTGAGAGGATTACAGTGAAGTTGTCCAAGAGGTCAGAGATCAGGTTAGAAAGCCTAAGCCCTGATAGAATTAAACCTGCCCGGGCATATCAAGGCCAACAAGAAGGGCTTCTGTACATACATAAGAGATAAAAAATCAGGGAAAATGTGGCCCTCCTACAGAAGGAAACGGGACAGCTGATTTCCCAGGATATAGAGAAGGCTGAGGTACTCAATGTATTTTTGTCTCGGTCTTCACTGGCAAGGGCATAAGCCATATCCCCAGAGTCATGGAAGTCAAGGGCAGGGACTGGGAGAATGGAGAACTGCCCATGGTCAGTGAGGATCAGGTTCGGGAATGTCTGAGGAACCTGAAGGTGCACAAGTCCATGGGACCTGATG
>NW_010269916.1:7197-8254 GCF_000690775.1 Eurypyga helias
CTGGAAAAGGGGAAACATAACCCCCATCTTTAAAAAGCGAAAAAAGGAGGATCTGGGTAAACTACAGTCCAGTCAGTCTCACCTCTGTGCCTGACAAGACCATGGAGCAGATCCTCCTGGAATTCATGCTGAGGCACATGGAGAGTGAGGATGTTTTTGGTGACAGCCAACATGGCTTCACCAAGGGCAGATCGTGCCTGACAAATACAGTGGCCTTCTATGATGGGGTCATGACCTTGGTGGACAGATGACAGGCAACTGTGTCATCTACCTGGACTTGTGCAAAGCCTTTGATACTGTCCCACATGACATCCTTGTCTCTGAACAGGAGAGACATAGATTTGATGAATAGTGCACTCGATGGATAAAGAACTAGCTGGATGGTTGCACTCAGAGAGTGGTGGTCAATGGCTCAGGTCTGAGTGGACACCAGTAATGAGTAGCCTTTGTCAAGGGTTTGGTGTTGGGACCTGTGCTGCTTAACATCTTCATCAGTGACATGGATGATGGCACTGAGTGCACCCTCAGCAAGTTTGCCAATGACACCAAGCTGTGTGCGCAGTCGACATGCTGGCTGGAAGGGATGGCATCCAGAGGGACCTTGACAGGCTGGAGAGGGGGGGCCATGTAACTGCATGAAGTTCAACAAGGCCAAGTGCAAGGTCCTGCATATGGGTCAGGGCAATCCCAAGCACAAGTACAGGCTGGGTGGAGAATGGATCAAGAGCAACCATGAGGAGAAGGACTTGGGGGTACTGGTGGACAAAAAGCTGGACATGAGCCGTCAGTGTGCGCTGGCAGCCCAGAAAGCCAACTGTGTCCTAGGCTGTATCCAGAGAAGTGTGGCCAGCAGGTCGAGGGAGGGGATTCCCTCCCTCTACTCTGCTCTTGTGAAACCTCACCTGGGGTGCTGCATCTACTGAGTCTATAGGAGACCACAAAGATGATCGGAGGGCTGGAACACCTCTCCTATAGGGAGAGTCTGAGAAAATTGGACTTCTTCAGCCTGGAGAAGAGAAGGCTCCAGGGAGATCTTATAGCACCTTAAAAGAAGCGG
>NW_010269916.1:8471-16190 GCF_000690775.1 Eurypyga helias
CCATGGCAGGGGGGGTGGAACTAGATGGTCTTTAAGGTCCCTTCCAACCCAAACCATTCTATCATTCTATGATTCTATAACTGAAGAGAATAAAACAACTTCAGAACACCTCCCACTGAATTTGGTAGGATTTCCATCAAGGAATACCACCTGGATTCATAAAATTCACCAGGATGGACATTCAGGGTCATACAAGACATTTAACAACCTCTGCATTCCTGTCCCTTTGTCACCTTCCGTTGCCTTTGTAAAAAAGGAGTAAACATAGTTCAGAAAAGTATGTGAAAACAATACAGATTTTATCTACAAGACCCATCGTAGCATATTAGCAACAATCTATGGTGTTAGCCATTTTCTATCATGTTACATTAATATCATAGGATTTTCGTATTAGATTGCCCTAATAAGATAGGACCTTGTAATCATTTCAAGCAATGTCATATCAGATTAGTGAAAACAAAGCCTAACACACACAGATGCCAGCAAGTAAGCTACTAATAGAACACGACAAATTTTTTCATATTTTGCTTGTGTATTAGTGATTGCCCTTCCCATTATTACCCACTTTTTGAATGAAGTAAGTAAACCAGGAACTATAATTGTAGCAGTCAATTTTTTGTCAACCTTATATCAAATAAACAGCTGTGATGAGAAACAATGATGGCTATTGGGGCGGATTGTATGAGAAAACAAAATCAGAAACGATGTAATGAAACTACTGAAACTTATTTAGGATGTATATAAGAAAAATTGCTAGAGGAGATGCTTTTCTGATGATACAGTAATTGCTTCAAAGGAATGGTGAAAACCCCTTTATATTATACAACCAATGTTAGACTGAAAAAAAGCACTGCAAGGTGCTGCCTAGGGAAAAATCCTGTGCTAGGCAGGGAGAGGACCTGGTTGTTTCTATCTTCAATCTCCCAGATGCCATGAATCAAGAGTGGCTTGGAAGATGAAAGATTAATGGTATTTAATGGATTGATGAATTCTTCTCTGATTTCTACATGGGTCTTTTTGCCATCAGAAATTAAATAATTTAAGAAGAGAAGAAAAAGAGTGTTATATAGTTTCTGGATTTTTTTTTTCCGGTGGTCATATTAATTTAAAGAGTCAAACAACGCTCTTTGAGAGCCTGCACCACAGAAAAGAATCACTGATAATGGTAGTGGTGGAAAGACAATGATGCAGCATGCCTACACTGGTGAAAGCAGTTCAGGTGAAGATTTTTTCTCTATTAATATTTTTTTCCTGAGTATCTTGTTGTACTTTGTCCTTCCTCATATTTTAATAAGCTTCATAATACCTTTTAAGAAGTTTTTAAAAAAAATTCAGGTTGTCAGAAAAATCTGGACAGGATTGGTAGGAAAAGAGATTGTAGGTGCTTAATTGCCTGGGAAACTCCATAGTCCCATTTCATAATTCAGTACTCTTTCTCACCAAGAAGGCAAATTTTCTAGAGCTAATAAAGGATCTGAAGTACCAGGGATGATATTCTGGCAATATCTGGAATATGGAGAAGGAAAGGAGGGAATAATTAGGGAAATGGAGGCTTGTTAAACTATGATACACACTCATATGTAAAAGGTCATGTTTCAGGTTTTGCCTTGGGCTTGTGCCATCTTTCACAAGTCTTTTGCCTGTGAAAAGGGCAGACTGAAAGCAGCAGTTCCTGAATTTATTACTGCTATGAGCAATTCATTTAGACTGAAAGGTACTAATTGCAGCCAGCCTTGAAACCCATCATTCTTTTTTTTTTTTTTTTTGTTAATGAACAAAGTCAATCATTTCTCTTATACCATCTGTTCATCCTCAGACTTTCTTCCTTGCAATCCCAGCAGAGGTCATTGAGATCTCAGTAACATTTTTGGTATCTTCTGGTCTGTGTCATCATCCCTCCGGCCAGTCTAGCCAAGTTTCCTTCCTTGAAATGGACCATTTGATTAGTTTCATAGCATCCTGGACTGCTAGGTGTCTTCTGCATTTTTTTGGTACAGGCCATAAATTTGCTATCATTGCTTCTGGCCATTTTCCATGGGAGATCCTGAGATCCTTGGTGTTTTAAGCTACACCTGTTCGTCTGAACAGCATTGGCCTCAGAAGGTGCTTGCCCACCTGCTTCATGCCTCAAGCCAGAGCATTTGGAGGAAACTTCTGAAACAAGCTAGAAAGGAGTTAAAGTAGATTACCTGAGAAGAAAATGCTGCTGGCAAAATAGCCGCTCCTGCTACATTACCAGGAAGGTAAGTGGCCTCTAGTAAACTGGGGTCCCTGTGCTGCGAAGTGTGCAAAATAGACCCAGCTGCGGGAGCTGAACCTTACACCACCGGCTTGGTTACACCTAAGTTTTCCATTCACACCAATAGGACAGCAGGCACAGGGTGAAATTCTAGCAATTACTCTGGTTTCATGTCATGCTGGAGATTATAATGTGTTGGAAATAGTAATGCCTGGAGTAAGTATCCCTGATGGCGTGGCTGTGTCTATAGCATGCTGCAGCCATGCCTGTTGTCTTTGGCGTTAGGAGTTAACATCACCATACTTCATTTTTAACATCCATTAAATGGACATAACAGCACAGTACCCCCTGCAGAGGTGTGCTGCGAGGCTTAACTAATTATTGTGTACTTGCAAAGTGCTTTGGGATCACAAAATGAAATATACCATTAAAGGGCAAAGAATTACTCTCGTGCTGCAGTCAAAGAGCACAGTCTCAGGGAGGTTATAAATCTGTTACCAGTGCGATCCAAGATGGGTCTGTCAGCTGAATGAAGGACATGAATGTTTAAATTTTTTTTTAAATATTAAACCACAGTTCTTCAAAACCCATACTCACAACTCCACTCATGTCCTAAGTGAATTCTGGGCATGTGCAAATGTGAATTGTGCAGCTAAGGAAATTCCCTTTTCCTAGCATGTTGGAAATTTGGATGACAACTGGGGAGAATCCAGTTCCCAATTTTTCACCTCTGTCCCTCTCCAGAAGAACAGCAAATACTCTTCTACCAAATAAAATAATTATTAGGTGTCCTGGAAACAATATCAGGCTCATACAGTTGCATTGCATTGCTGTGGCCACCTGGTATGGACTGATTCTCGTTTCCCTGAGGACTTGCTGAAGTCTTCTATTTCTTCCATGAAATACAACCTAACAGACTATAGATGACTTGTACTGGTCAATGTATCAGATTTCTATAGGTGTTAGAGCAATGAAGAGGTTAAGCAAAATGAAACTGGATTTAGAATTTCAGATATTGGCTACTTGTACTCCTACAGTCACATATCATATAAATTGTCAGCAAGATGGTAGCTGATAACACAAAAGGCTCAGAAGTGTGAGTTTTAAATTAAAAATGTATTTTCAACTACAATTCACAGCTTCTCCACAATGACAAATGCTTCTTGGCATGCAAACTGTGAGAACACTGCAGTGGCCGCAGAAGGTACACTTTCTTTTGTAACTGTTTAAAAACCTGCGCTGTATGGTTTTTATGTATTGATGTATGGTATGTATTTATGTATTGATGCATGGTATGTATTCATGGAGCAATAAATAAAACTGAATTTTAATGGGGCTGCCAAACCAAAATGTCAGTTTGTATAAAGCAAAAGTGAAATGAAGGTGTCAGTGGAGCCATATGGAGTAATTGGGCAGGATCTGGACTATTATCTGATTACTAATTACAGGCAGGTTCAAAATGCCACAACTGGTTAACTTTGTTTGGTAATTTACACATAAAGACTTTATTTTCTATTTGTTTCTTGCTTTCAGGGCCAACTCCAAGTCTCCTGGTCTTCTCCTCTGGTGCTGCATGTGTCTTCCAGAGCCTCTCTGGGGTCTCGTCTCTTCTTACTCCTACAGACTGGAGTCACAACCTCCTCTTCTGGTGGGTGAGTACCAGCAGAGTTATGAGCCTCTGCTGTGGTTTAACTCTGGCCAGAGAAATACCACGAACCCGCTTGCACACCGCCCCTCCCACTCCCCACCTCCAGCAGAGGGGGAGAATTGGAGGAGAAAGACAAGAAATCTCATAAAATTGTGAGAAGAGCTATTTACTAATTGAATATAATATATACAAATGAGTATATAATAATACTGCTACTAATAAGCAATTAAAATAATAGAAAATAAAACATGATACAATACCTCACCTCTTGCCCACTGATGCACAGCTGGGTCCCAGGTAGTGGGAGTCAGAGCCAGAGAGCTCGAGAGTGATCGCAGCAGAGTCCGACAGCACGGCTGGGAAAGCCAACTGACCCCCCAACTCACTAACAAATGAGCCAGCAAAGGAGTTAACAAAAGAGTTAGCAAAGGAGTTAAGAAACTAACAGAGGAGTTAGCAAAGGACCAAAAAGAGTGTAAAGGGTGTTATGGTCCCTGAGTCCACTCTTTGCTTATTTCCCAAGCATGAGGTACTATGGGATGAAATACTTCCTTGGTGATTTTGGGTCAAGTGCCTGAAATGTGTGTCCCCTACACTGCCTGCAGCGAGACAGCGAGAGCTGGAACGCTGCTGCAGTTATCTGAAGTGGAGAAAGACCTTGAATTTGGTGTGGACACTCCCCAGCACCAGCTAGAAAGATACCTTATCAGTCCTTTTCTTCGGGTAAATCTAGGAACACAGCTTCATACCAGCCACTGTAAAGAGAGTTAACTCCTTCCGCTCTAAAACCAGCACAGTGTCCCCATGTGAAATACTCTCCTGGGTCATCCTCAGCCCAGCTGAGATGCACATGAATTGTTTTGGATCAATGCATCTCTGGGACATCCTTGTTCATAAGCAAAAGTTGTATGATGTCATGTAGTGGTTTGTATCTTCCAGCTGATCCCAAACTCACCGTTTCCTTTCCTTGCTTACAAGTGTGTCCAAATTCCTATCAGTTTTTTCAGAATATAATGATTTTCCAAACTACTGGGACAAAGGGACATCATGGACTGTCTGAACCTGCAGAGGAGACATCAGCTGCTAACATCTGGTTTATCAGTTTGGCAAAGTCTGATTCTGGATGTTGGTAACTTTGTCAGTCCGGTCAAAAATTTGATAACTAACATGCATATCTTCAATATACTTCTTATCAACTGAAAAGCTTTTTACCCGTGAGAATCATGTAAGTCATCTTTTCTAAATGAACGATCGAACACACTTGGAAATGTATTTATTTCCAGATATAAATCTAGTATAAATTACTGTCCTTCGACAAGTGTACTTTTTAACATTGTTTTCTTTTCAGACTAGCCCATACAAATATCATTACCCGTGCTCACATAATCACACAGATGAGTAAAACAGTGAATAGTATTTGTTGTGTTCTATTTCTCTGCCCACTGATTCTTGAGTCTTTCAGGCACACAGGAAGTTACTGAGCATTTCTTTACAGCCATGAAACCAGAGGTCTACTTTTTTAATGAAAGCTGAGATTCTCATGCGATTTGCTGATACAAGTAGTTTTTATTTTAAACAAAACTCCATGTACTGTGAAAAGCATGATGAAATTGCAAGAATGGGTAAAAAAAAGCTAAAACCAACAAAATATCAGTAGGGAGTCACCCTTCATATAAGTTTTTGGTATCTGTAAGTTATATATGGTTAGTGGGTTTTCTTGGGTTCTGCTTTTAAAACTGTTATGCCACTTCATGGGTACAGCACTATTGCCTGTAACACTAAATTGGCACCTTTTGGATATTGGCTATGGGACTAAAGTTTTATTTGCAAGGTAAGAAATGCATTTTGTTACTACTGTGCTGGGAAACATTCTGGAAGAGTCTTCAGTTGTAATATTACTAGCAATTGGAATTACACCATCTGTCTAGAGATATGGTTAATACTTTTGGGGATAAATGTCAACAGTTTAAAGAACAATTCTGAGTGGAAGGAAAGGGAGAAAAAGCAAAAATATCTCTTGGTACCAGCTGTAATTTCTCCAGCATCAAGGGATTCAGACCTCTGCTTCTTAAACTGTTTTTTAAATGGAAACTTTATTTTCCAGTTCTTTTATTTAGTGTATATTGTATTATACTACATGGCATGGTATGGATTAGACCACAACATATAGTATAGTGTGTTTCTTTGCTATTCCATCAGTATGTTTAGTTGTAGTCTGGATTTATTTTAACTAAGAGAAATCAATACTTCCTATGTTTTGTTGTAATAGACAGCTTAGCTTTACTTTCTGTCAAGCTCTAAGAAATGGTGCTTGGACTTGTACTCCATGCTTTTGCAGCATAGAAAGTGTTATGATTTCAAGTGTAGCTTCTGGCTCAAGTTGACACAAAATATCACAATATTTGCCAGCATCTCACCCAAGAAGAGCGTGAGAATAAAGAGTACATTTTGTTCATTGAATAAGATTACACAAAGTTAAATGGATGTTTTTTGGTTTTTAGGCTGCTACTCTATGAAACTATAGCATCTCTGGCACTATGTCTCAGGTATAAAGTCAGTTATTATCTAGGTTTCAGAGATGTAGATGGGACAACTTGTTTGTGCTGTTTGAAAAATGGATCTTATGGAGCTTTTTTAATCCTAGTAAATACATAAAGATCTCAAAGACATGTACGTATCTCTTTTTTTCTGTCTACTCTACTCTGGGACTTGTCCACTTCCCTTATCAGTGAAATTTGAGAATTCATGAGTTCTTCATGCCTCTGTTTTACTGGAAGGATCATGTATTGCCCACCAAATCCTATCTAGATAGAGTAGCTGTTGCATAAACACCTTAGATTAACCATAGCTCTTACTGCTGGTTTAGTTTTTTTTTCAGTAATCCATTCAAAATTCCTTAGAAAATTATCAGTATGTTGACTTTTTTACTCACCTGCTATTCTCAGCTAGAAGGCACCTCTAAATTTAGTTCCCCAGCTAACATCCTTAAGCATAATCACTTCTTACATCTTCCATATTTATCCTGTGAATATTTTGAGGCATGTGTTTTGGTATACACTAAAACTCATGTGGTACATTTTTTCATGTAGAAAGTTCTTCTGTGGCAGACAGGGAAAAATTAGGGATCCATGATCTGAGCTCCAAAGTCAACCAGACAGTAGGCACTAGAGCATTAGAAGAGATTTTGAATGAAAAAATAAATTAAAAAGTACTAGAAGGTATTATTAAATAGAAGCAATACGGAACTGAAATAGCAATATGGTTTCCCTAAAAGTAGTCTTTTGCCAAACTAACTGGATATCTTTAGAAATTTTAGTTAATCTTATACTTAGGAGAAAGTTAATCTATAGACAGATATAGATATAGACATAGACATAGACATAGACGATATAGATATAGTTATATAGATATACACAAGCACACATGCATACATATATGTATACATATACGTGTACATACACATACACATATGCATATGCATACGCATATGCACATGCATACACATATACACATACACATACACACACATATACACATACATATACATATATGTGTATATACATATATATACATATACGTATGCATATTCATATACACATGCATAGGCATATACATATTCATGTACATGTACATATACTATGTCATCTACCTGGACTTGTGCAAAGACTTTGATACTGTCCCACATGACATCCTTGTCTCAAAACTGGAGAGACATGGATTTGATGGATGGACCACTCCATGGATAAGGAACTGGCTGGATGGTCGCACTCAGAGAGTGATGGTCAATGGCTCAACGTTCCAGTGGAGATGGATGACAGCACTGAGTGCACCC
>NW_010269917.1:0-8994 GCF_000690775.1 Eurypyga helias
ACCGGACCTTTCTGGGTCAGGACACCTGTGGGAGTGGGTCTAGAGGAGGGCCACAAAGATGATCAGAGGCCTGGAGCACCTCTCGTGTGAAGACAGGCTCCTAGAATTCGGGGTGTTCAGCCTGGAGAAGAGAAGGCTCCGGGGAGACCTTATTCCTGGTAAGGTCTCCCGTACCTGAAGGGGCCTAAAAGGAAGGTGAGGGGGGCCTTTTTACAAAGACCTGTAGTGACAGGACAAGGGGTAATGGGTTTAAATTGAAAGTGGGGAGGTTTAGATTAGATATCAGGAAGAAACTCTTCACAGAGAGGGTGGTGAAGCACTGGAACAGGTTGCCCAGAGAGGCTGAGGATGCCCCATCCCTGGATGTCTTCAAGGCCAGGCTGGATGAGGCTTTGAGCAACCTGGTCTACTGGAAGGTGTCCCTGACCACAGCAAAGGAGTGGGAACTTGATGATCTTTAAGGTCCCTTTAAGCCCAAATAATTTTATGATTCTACTGCATTACTTAGGCCTCACCTGATTTTTAATCTGAACCCATGGGAAGGTCTGACCACTGTATTAGCTCAGCACCATTGTTAATTCCTTAACCTTTGAAACAAGGTAAATGTATGGTAGGAAACACCATGCTTAGTGGAAAACATTGGCCAAACAACTCTTGTAGGCAGGCTGTGTGATACATAAAGCCAGCAGGACCATTTCTGTTCAGTGTCTGTTCCTGTGCAGTTATTATTGCCTCTGCTTGTCTAACAACTTGATTGTGTATGGGTTTTTGTAGACCCCCAACTGCGACATTGCTTTTCCCAGGGCTTGGCTTAAATTACAGCTAAGATTTTCATGTCCATCAGGTCTATGTTCTGTCTAATTCAGACATGGAGAAAATTGCTTTGATGGATATTATGCTATTTGTATGCTTAGCCTGAGAAATCATTGTCTAAGAAAGCTTCATTCACTAAGGTTTGGACACATTATGTGCAAAGATGAGATTTGTTCACAGTTGTAGTCCTTTTTGTTCACAGCTGTAGTCCTTTTTTTTCCCTCCTTTTTTTTTTTTTTTCCCCCTCCTGCTTTATGCAGCTTGCTCAATGGAATTTTGTGGAGATAAGATGTAACTATAAAATGTTGGAGTCAGTCCAACATCTACATCTGGCTTGCCTTGCAAATGTACTCATACTGCAATAAAATAGGCTATAGGGGAGGGATTGGAACCAAAATGCAAGAGAGAAACTATAGGTTGGTAGTAAGAGATCTTGAAGGAAAATTAAGGGGTCAGCAGAAAAGAACTTTCCTGATCTATTGGTATCTAGTCTTAAGTGTTATAAAGAATGGCAAGCTTAGACTGAGAACACTGTCTTGCCCTGAGTATGTTATATATTTTATTAGATATTTTTCCTGTGTGTGTTTTTTTTTCCCTCATTATTTATCTAAAATTAAATTACAGTGTTTGAGCAGACAACAGGAAAGCAATGTTCTATTTTCTTAAAAGAGCTGATGTGTTGCAAAGGTTATAATTTTTGCATTTTTCCTATTATGTAACTTACACAGTATAAGAACATGCAATTAATCTGAAGGGCAGCTCCTTTCAAAACTTACTGAAATTATTATGGTAGCATATGGTACTTACAAGTTGTTGGTAATTCTTAAGTAAAGTTTGTGTACACAGTTACAGGCTCTAAATGATTACTTTTGAGAAATAAGGAAATAAGGTCTTGACCTTATAATGAATACTACTAAGTAAACATCAGTTCAATATTCATTGGTGGGCAACAAAACAAGAAGACTTTAAAGAAGATTTAGAGAGGAGAATAAAAAGACAGCAGACTTTTTTAAATTCAAGATGTCCATACTCTGGATCCTACTGCAATTCTGGTTCTGTCATCTTTAAAAAAAGATGCAGCAAATTTGGCTTAAGAGTAATAAGAATGGCAAAACATGAAACAGCTTCCATGTGAGGCACTGTCGTGGTTTAGCCTTATCTGGCAATTAAGTAGCACGCAGTCACTCTATCACTTCCGAATGAAGGAAGAAAGAAAAAAACCCCAAACGAACAAAAGCAAAACAAAATAAAACAAAAAACCCCCACCAAAACCCAATCAAAACACCACAAGGAAAGCTTGTAGTAGTTGAGGTAAGAAATATTTTATTATATAGATGAAATTTATAGTAGTCCTCTGAGTGCTGATTTATGTTTACTTAGCTCTTTTTTTTAATGCTTTCATCATCTCTTGTCATCAGCTACTGTTGGAAACAGGCTACTTCGATAGATGAACCCCTGCTCCTGGTATCGAGTCTTATTTTGATATCACTTTACTTTTTTTAAAGAAATGAATCTGTGAAGTCAGTAATGGTCACTCTGCTTTCACTTCAAGCTTTTGTTTTAGGAGCTGACTTTGTGAGTGTGTCATGAGTTTTAGGATTATTGAATATCTCAACCTGAACTTCTTGGTGTTTAAGGTGATATATATTCTGCAGAAGTGCAAATGCACCCCTGAGAATCAAAAGATTAATTTCTGATGGACAAACAAATACTTCTAGTTTTAACATTTGTCTGTCATTCATATGAGACACTTCAATTCCTGGTTTTTGTAAAAGAAAAAACAAACAAACAAACAAAATGGTCGGGATTATATTCTATGCAGGGAATCCAACAGGTAACTTTTTCTGTAACAGTGATTAACCTTTGTATTTGTTCATTCCCAAAAGGAAAAAGGTTCAATCAGCCATTTGATGACACACTGTGTTGACAGAAACCTGAAGCTTTACTGGAAACAAACAGTTCAGTTTTATGTACGCATATGATTGCTTTGGTACAGAACAAGTTAAAAAGCATAACTGCCTTATTCTAAAATGTTACTTAAAAGTGTGCCAAATGTGTTTTCACTGAATTTTAGAGAAGTTTTTATAGAAGAGTATAATTTTGAGGACTGTGCTCTGAATGCGTATCAGAGTTGAAAGCCCATAGCTTTGTACAAAGATTTGCATTAGCAAGTCATCTTCTGCAGAAAATGTGTATTGCAGTGTTTGATGGAAAGTTCTGGTTCAAACTTGGAGTTAATGCTATGGAAATAAATGTTACCTTAGAGTCCTAAGGTTGCAATTTACCTGTTACATTTTCAAAGACACAAAAAATATTCCTATCTGCATATGTTTCTTCTTGGAGGAAGTGAGTTACAAGCAAATACAGGTTTTCAGTACTTTTCACATCTGGTTTTGTCAACAATCTGGAAGCATTATAGCTTTATTCTTTTTCAAGAGGTATTTACTTTTAAATTATTTAATATTCCTGAGTATTTTTACTTGTGAAAATGCTTGTATTGTATCTTCAATCACAAATGTAATAAATAACCATAAAAGCACTTAAAATGCATTTCTCTACAGTGGAACTCAGAACTCTCCATATTTCTCCAAGATTAAAACAACACTATTGTGTTATGTATCTGGCTTACTTGTGTATATCTGCTACTGTGAATGCAGATCAGAAATCTGTGGTTTAAGCTTTGCTTTTCATCTTGTAAATTTCACAGACCCTTAACCAAAATAATCCTCTGTTAAGATAAAAATAATGAGTAAAAAATTCAGGACACATATGTATTGCATAGAGATATTAAGTGCATAATTTTAAAGTGATTACACCAAGCACATGAGATGAAACACAAATGATCATAGATATTGCAAATAGTCTCAACTGAAGTCTGTCAAGCAATTTGCAGAAAATCATGTATTTAACAACTTTTATCCTTCCCTATGGATTGTGGAATGTCTCATAATCTGTTGTACAACAAAAATTTCTGACAGATGTGTAAAGGTTTGTAGACTGTGGCTTTTGACTAATGAACACAGCACTCCAAACTCAACTCTCATGGGATTGACTAGCCTGACAGTTTATGTGGTTACATACAGTTTGACCGAAGTACATATAGTCTTGACCAAACAAGCAAATAGGACTAAGAGTTGTTATGTTTATGTTTCTGGTAACACATTTAGCAATCAGTTTCAATCAATATTTCCATTAAATCAAGCCAAATTTGCTAATAAATTTTGCTAGTAAAACTGGCATAAATATCAATCCAAATCGCATTAAAATAAATATTGAAGTGACTTGGAAGGTAAACCCCTTTCAAAGGAAGCCTTCCCAAGCAAAAAGTGTTTAAATAAACAAGACAATCACAATCACATGTTTTTAATAACACTGAACTAAAATGTAGATACAATGAGAAAATATTGTCTGTGTTCCTTAATGTGAGTGGATGGATTGGTTTGGTAAGGAATTGTGCCTTTATTCAGAGAATATTAAAAATTAATACAATATCAATCTGTTGTATTTTGTCTCTCATCAAACTGCGCTTTAGGACAAGTATAGAAAAATCTGGCTTCCTTGTAGCCGTGTTTGCCTTCTGAAGGTTTTTTTTTTCTTTTTCCTTTTGTCTCAATTGTCTGCTCCCCTTCATGTTTTCCACCTATGTATACGTGGTTCCTCACAGTTACCCCATTCTCACTTGTTCTTTGTATTTATTTTCACTTGTTCTTTTAAAAATTTATGAATCCTGCTTTCAGCCTTCGGTGCAGCCTATACTCCATTAACAAGAATTTTGAAATTATTTTGCTGATTTACTGTCAGTCTCTGATTACAGAGGAAAAAATCTAAAATACATGAATAATTTTTTAGTTTTTGCTGTTGGGTTTCAGTGGTTTCTCGTTTTCATGTGACCCAGAATCTTAATATTCTGCCATGTTTCTCCACTGTAAAATTTTGTAACACCCAAAGTCAGTGGGGAGAACGAAAGGTAGGATTTAGGCAGAACTCAGTAATGGGTCATTAGGGGAAGCATTAGGGAAGTTGATGAAATCCTTGAAGCACTCAGAGCAGACACTGCGGTCTTGAGGCCACGTCTCCTGTCAGCATTACTGCTGGGGGTGGGGTGGGGTGGGGTGGAGACACAGTCATTGTCACTGATTTAAAGGGCTTTTTTTGTAAGATAGGTAAGGACTGAACACAGTCTTCCAAACTCTTGAGTGGATGCATTTTCCACATAACACAGGGTTTTGTTGTTTGCCTTTAATGCTATTAATTTCAGTAATACTACATGAATTCTCTAATAATTTTCTTCACACTTTTTTGTAGACCTGCAAAAAGCAAAGGAGCTGTATATGAGTTTCTTCTGACATGCACAAAGGAAAAGGCATGATCCTTCAATGGGCAAGGGAAGACAGTACACTGAAACTGTTTCCTACTAAAACCTGGCTAAAATTATCTCTTCATTCCCCCAGTATGCATTTTAAACCCTTGTCTTCTCCCTTAAACTGAAGAACTGTTAACTTCTTGAACTTTAGTTGAAGCACAGTATGTCAAAATAGAAACAAGCTTTTTCCAAGAGCAAGCTTCCTCTCAGCCTAAGCAGCCTTTGTATTATTTCTGGACTTTAACTTTTTGTTTTGTGATGTGATGTGTTAGAGTCCCAGACAGGTAATTAAAAATCCATGTGCTTATTAAGATAATTTAAAACACAGCTACTGTATGGAAAAGTTATTGCCACAGAATATTTGGGACATATGCCAGAAAGGCTTAAATAAGGAAAGAAATATCTACGTTTACTCTCTTATCTTAACAGACCAACAGTAATTTTTCTAAATCACAGGGATCTGGATGTGAATTCAGAGTCCAGGTCATAATTTTAAATAGCAGCTGGATAAACATACACTGTCATCCCCTGCCTCCATCTCCTAGTACCTCTTTTTGTTCAGAAGGACAAAAGTTGGCATTCTTCTCACTTACTTAGGCATCATCAGAACATAGTGACTGTATCATGTCTATCTTTGGCTATTTTTAAGCTTTGCGTTATACGCTTGGACAAGGTTTTGCCTGCTGAAACCCAAAGCAGTGTGATAAAAGAAGTCATAACACATGAAAACGTAATGCTTTGGTGCACCATTTGTGTTTGATACAGATATTTCAAATATTCAGGTAATCTTCAAGTCCAATCTTTCACATACTTACAGTGTTTATGGATTTTTTAATTCAAAACTATCAGTCACTTTAAAAAATTACAGCTGTTGTGTGGTAATTCCAATCTGTAAGAGATCTTCTGTTTTATAGTATTTGTGATTTGCCTAACACTGACAAGTATGCATTGTGTGTGTTGTCTAAGATACATATCCACATGTGCACACACACTCACGTGCATACATATATAATGCAATATATTTAGCTTCAGAGTACTTAAGTGTGTGGAAGTGTTTCTATTTCACAGCCCCATATACTAGTACTAGCAAACATCCACCCAAGTGCCTTGCTGAATGGCAAGATTCCAAATAAAAACAAAGACTCCAGCTTAATTTATAAAGATTAATATGTTTTACTAGATATATATATCATAGCAACAATCCTAGAAGAAAGGAAAAGTAGCATAATGATGCACCAATTAGAAAGGAAAGATAAGCAGGATACCAATGCACCAGTTCATTACTGTACAGCAAAGCAGCGATTAAGAAAGGTATGCATCACCTCAAAACCTTCATCTGGATTCACAGATCAGCTGGGAAACCCCTCCGCAGCTGGGACCTGGAGGACCGCCGTAACTGGGAACGTGCTATGTGGTGGATCCACCCATAGATGGGGCTTCAGGAGTCAGCCTGAGGGTCTCCCGCTTTTACAGCAAGTAAATAACGAACACCTTACATAAGACTTTTTGGCACAAACCCTGTGAACTTGCAGACTGCTGTGCTCCTTTTATCGATCCCACCCGCAACACTGGCCAGGTGCCCAGAATGAGACCAAGAATCGAACCATGTCCAGTCAGCACACAATATGATACTGTCCGGCTGTTTATGTTACCATTTGCAATAAGCATAGGAGCAGTAATCAATCATGAGCAGTAATCAACTATTTTCATTATGCCAGGCATCACTGAAATAGGTTCTTTGCAGGGTTACAACAGGGAACGTTGATCAGCAGTCTGTGTTTCTTTATTCTGTATACAAGTATATAAAAGTAAATAGTTCCTGTTCCTGGGCTTCTGTCTTTCCGGTGGATAAGCAGTGCCTTGTGGTAAGAAAAAACGAAAGTGCTTGAAGAATAACACATTTGACGATTTTAATACTATTATTTAATGAGAACAGAAAACATATCCATCTGGCAAAATCACCTTTACAGACATTTTTATGAAGTACTGCATTAAGTGAAAATTTCTTGAAGGAAAGGAAAAGCTTAACCCCAAATAATTTAGGGAATACAGGGATTTCCACAAATTGAGTTGCATGAACATTTTGTTACTATTAGCATTCCTGAGGAAAAATTCAGCATATTATTTTTTAGTCAACTATATGATGAAGGATTATTGAAAGAGTTTTGATATTAAACCCCCCCAACTTTCAGAAGATCCCATACTAAAACAATATGTGCAGTAAAAAAAGGTACAACTACTACTTACTCATTACTGTTTCTCTGTACATGAACACAATATGCCTATCCAAATAGACAACTGAATTAATAATTGTATATGTGCACTTCATGGACAAACATAATATTACATGTGTAAAATGGATGCCCAGCACCATGCTGATTCTTTTTTTTTTTTTTTTTAACTGGGTATTTTTTTTTCTGCTTAAATGTTTGAATTTCACATTAAACAAGGATGGACTATCTTCAGTTGGATCTCAGCTGAAGTCATTGGCAAATGTAAACATTCAGTTTGCGTGTGCATTTGTTGAAACAAGGCAAAGATTTACAATGTTTGAAGAATTGTGCTCCTGGACATTCAAGAAAACCACCTAAACTAAAGAAGAAGGAATAGAAAGATGGAGACATGATCAAAATGCAGATCAAATTGCCTTACTCATATGCCTCCAGGCTTCCTTCACTGTGGAGTGAGGAGGGCAAGTTAGGAACTGTCCAACCCCGCTTGTGTCTGTACAGACAAATGTTTGTCTTGAGTAACTTCTTACTGTAAATCTCAGCCCTGAAAGCTATGGTCTGAAGCTCAAGCTGTGCAGTGGAGCTGCAGTCACAGTCACTGCTGGAGTTAATGCACCTGCTCATTCCGTCACCGTCCTTGCATACAGCAACTGCTATTTTGCAGTGTGGTGGTTTTCAGTTGTACCACCCTGAATTCCGCAGCCCAAGTGAAATACTGCAAGCGAAAGATCCTACAATAATCGCTAAGATTTCAGGCTAATTGACGTTAATTTGCAGTTTATTATTTAGTCACTAGATGTCGCCGTGTGCTCTAAGCAAACTCAGGCTACGCCGAGGAAGAAATCGTAAGAACTCAAGTTACACGGGGCAATGTTTGTAGGAATATAAATGAGCTATTACTTCGTTTCCAGTTGTTTGTAATTTCACCAATGAAATAATTATGTTGGAAAATGCTGGCTATATTTCCCGAAACATTTCACTGAAAGCATCTTGAATCTGATCAGGGCATTTATTTATCTATTTGTCATGACTTTGGCCTGACCTCGATGCACTGGAAGTGGTGAGAGGTCTCAAACTTGTGAAACCTGTTGTTGGATCTACAACAAAGCTGATAATCCAGGAGGCTGAGGTGCTCTGGACCTCTGGGTCCCCAGCACAGGTAAGTCCTGGAGCTTCACAGTACCTCTGAGTTTCTAAACCAGATTGATATTCTTTGCTGTGGAACAGCTGCAGGCATTGGTTGCTTGAAATGAAAACATTTTGGGGTTTAGCTTAACTTTACTCCACATCAGACTACCAAAAAAAAAAAAAAAAATTGCCAGAAAACGGAATCAGATTTTCTAGCCAGCTCTTTCCCCAGCTCAGAGACTGCCTGGCCTCTGACTCTTCTATTCCCTCCCAGCCGAGTAGGGGGATATGTAACAACCGCCTCATACCCTTCTGTTTTTTACTGGTGTCACCTCTGACTTACTTGGCATGTCCCTCCCTGCTACCCTCACGGATAGGTTACGTTGTTCATCCCCTCGCTGTCTCCCTGCTCCTTTACCGCCCGTCGTACAACGGGGACCTTTTATACTGCCCCTATCC
>NW_010269918.1:0-22131 GCF_000690775.1 Eurypyga helias
GATTCTATGATTCTATGACAAGAAGTGTGACCAGCACGTTGAGGAAGGTGATTCTCCCCCTCTACTCTGCTCTTGTGAGACCCCACTTGGAGTGCTGCGTCCAGCTTTTGAACCCTCAACATAAGAAAGATACAGACCAGTTGAAACGAGTCCAGAGGAGGCAATGAAGATGGTCAGAAGGCTGGAGCACCTCTCCTTTGAGGAAAGGCTGGGAGAACTGGGTTGTTGAGCCTGAGGAAGAGAAGGCTCCAGGGAGACCTTATTGCAGCCTTCCAGTACTTGAAGGGGTCTACAGGGAAGATGGGGACAAACATTTTAGTAGGGCCTGTAGTGATTGGACAAGGGGTAATGGTTTTAAACTAAAAGAGGGTAGATTCAGACTAGAGATGAGGAAAACATATTTTACGATGAGGGTGATGAAGCACTGGAACAGGTCGCCCAGAGCAGTGGTAAATGCCTTATCCCTAGAAACATTCAAGGTCAGGTTGGATGGGCTCTGAGCAACCTGATCTAGTTGATGTCCTTACCCATGGCAGGGATTTGAACTAGATGACCTTTACAGGTCCCTTCCAGCCAAAACTATTCTGTGAATAACTTGAATATGTAGTTCTTAATTTGGTTATTCTAACTCCCTACTGAAAATAAAATTGCATCTGTTTCTCTGTAAGCCCATTTTTTAGTACACCTGTCAGACTAATTTCTTCAAATGTATTATTATGTTTGTTTCCTCATTAAAACTGTAATAAACAACAATAATTATGCTGATATACTTATTTTTAGTACATTAAGGGCTCGTAGTTTAGATAGTAGATATGACTTTGTAGCACATACACACTTTCAGAACTGTGATCACTGTACCTCCCCAATTCTCATTATTTACTAAAGCATATATTAAATTCAATGACCTAAACAACTCACATTTTAATAAATGGAAAGATTTGTCTTACAACAACAAAATAACAGGTTGTTTTCTTGAATTAGACCTTTTGTGCAGAGGAAAAACATGTAGTATCTAAATATATCTCATGCTGATCCAACCATGCTGAAGGGGCTATATGTAATGAAAACCACTCTTCCTTAAATTTCTTGCCCCAGCAAGCTAAGTTAATTTTTTTTTTTTTTTTTTTTTTTTGGTGTGTGTGGTGTGAAGGACGAACCATACTTAGATAACCTATGTGTTTATAATGCTGGAAGACTGTAAATGCAGGTTAGAGAACTATTTACCACATACAGGCAAAGCTGTTTACTTACTTGTTCAACTAATTTTTTGCATCTGTAATTCCTATTATAGACTATCATTCCCAAATTGTTTAAGCATATGATTGAATGCCATTAAAAATCAATGGGACTCAAAGACATCGTTTAAAACATTTAACTGCTTTTCCTAATAAAAAGCAGCCAAAAAAATATACCTTTGATAGAAAATCAAAACATCAGCATCTCAGTGGTATGAATGTTTGTTTCTCTCCTGATTGTTGATTGCCTGAACCTGTACCTCACTAAATCAATGGTAGAACTGCCACTCTAATGAGGCAAGATCGAGGCCATAATTTTTACCAGAAAGAACACATTCTTTGAGTGTACCTGCATTGCCCACCATGTTCAGAAGTATAGTAGTTTAAAAGATTAAACCCTTTGATATTTAGCAGTTGTTATGTCAAAAATGAAAATGCTGATGGAAAAATTCTTCCGTCCCCTGAGAGCTGCCAGAAATCTATGTTCTCTGCTGGACACAGTTTTTAAAATGAAGCTGCAAAATCCCAGACTCGAGAGTAGCCCACCCAGGCCCATAAGGCACAACAGATAGCAATCAGCTGCAGTACAAAGTGATTGTGTATGAACGTATTTTTACACATCAGAATTTCTTTGTACCTAGATTATTTTATATTCCCAAACTTTTGAATGATTGTGACTTTGCAAGTTTGATTTACTTAACTGAATTGCCAACAGACAATTTTCAGACAAAAGCTGCACTGGATACATACACATTTGCAACCAAAATTTATATCACTACACATATTTTTTAATAATTAATTTTTAAAAATGGTTCATAGGCTATAGATACATGTCATTTCTGTGAGAAAGCCATTGAATAGGGAAATAATTGAAAACATAAAATTTTCTTGCATGGATAATTTCATCATACAGGGAACTAAAATTTTACACTTACGCTCCAAGAGCCATCTTGAAGAACAGACCCTTGTTTAAAAAATTCCGACACTGAAAAAGAGATTTGAAGAACAAAAATGTCCTATCATTGATCACACAGACTCATTCGTAATTTTTAGGCTGACATCTGCATATTACCTGCTATAATATACCACGTCAGATTATTTCAATTTGAGCTTTCTATGCTTAAAATTGTATGTCTTAAAAGGTGGCTTGAAGTTTGTCAGCATTAGAAATCTTGTGACACTCAGAGAGTATTATTAACATAATTATCAATAATATTAATATTGATGCAGTTCATATTATTACTGTTCATTATTGTTACTTATGCTATAATGATACTTTATAACCATAATATATAATTATGTGAGGTAATACAATAAATCATAGAATCATGGAATCACAGAATGGTTTGGGTTGGAAGGGACCTTAAAGACCATCCAGTTCCAACCCCCCTGCCATGGGCAGGGACACCTTCCACTAGACCAGGTTGCTCAAAGCCTTATCCAGCCTGGCCTTGAACACTTCCAGGGATAATCAACAGCAATAGTAATAATGATAACTGATACATAATTAAAAGCCTCCAATCAGAAGTGAAGTCTCATCAGGTTCTAGAAGCACTTAGAAAGCCACAGTCTTTCTTTCACAAAACATATATGTAAATTATTTTGAGATACAGAAAAACATATCAATCTATAGAATTCCTAATCAATGCAAATTGTAAATATTTTTTAACCTCAGGATTGTTAAGGAAAAAAATATCTGTTGTGATTCATGTTGTTGCTTATTCTCAGCCTTATGTCATTTGGTTTTCCTGAGAAATGGCACGATGAGGATGAGGCAGCACACCACAGGGAACTGGTTTCTCACAGCCTTTCTGGAGCACTTTTCTCTTCTGTTCAGCAACTGCTGGTGGTTTTATTCAGTGTCTCTCTACGAGGGAGACTGTTGGACTTACTGAACAACTCCTGTTGCTTTCCTACCATCCCCCGTTACCAATGATAACTGCAAACAATTATATTACGTAGATATTGCCTTAGGAGTAAATATAAATGCCTTTAATCAGAATTATAGGGACTTTTTAAAAGCCTCTGCCATGTCTTCAGGCAGCTAAGAAACAAAAAGCTCACAGCTTTCTTAATTGGAATACCAGAATTATTTAAAGTGAATACGGCTCCTGGGTTTCTCCTGCCTCAGAGCATATTCCTTTGAAAATCTCAGCCAAGAGCTTTAATAATTTAAATACTACCTTCCTTTTTTTCATTTTTTATTTATTTTTTTTTAATCCTGCAGAGTAGAAGATCTCAAATATCAAAATCAGTAATAAAGGGCTGATGACATTGTGGACACATGGGTCTGCTTGACCTTAAACTTTGTTATTTAACATTTCTTACGTGCACAATATATGAGGAGGATTCCTCTTCCCTGGCCTAGCTGCTTAAAACAGCTGAATGAGGAGAGGCAGGGGAAAGGGATGGTGTACCAGACTCAGGCCATTAGCTGCTCTCTACTTCACCTCAATCAAAGTTCGACTTAGGAATTGACTTTACGGTCCGCTCCTGTGGGAGCACGGGGAATAAACCTTATGCATGGGTATAGGTGCATACTTCAGAGAGAGGGAAAAAGCTGAGAGGTAGACTTCATCTCTGGGGCTGTGGGGTATTCTAACAGCCTACAAAGGACTCCAAGAGAAAAATTCTAAAGGTGAATTATCTCACTTCCCTAATATATCATGTTAATAGAGAATCTCAAGCCACATCTCTAAATCTGAACTTTTTGAAAAATTGGGGAAAGTTTATCCTTAGATTAGTAGTTGGGGCTGCAGGTTTCCCCAGTCCACAACTCTGGTGTGAATCAGAAATGCTGACTGTGATTTATATGTCAGCCTAGAGAGTCAGTTCTAACTCAGACAAACCACAAGAATTTCTAAATTAGGTTTGTTACAAAGCCCCAGTTCTGGGAAAGAAAATAAGTTCTTATGATTGATCTATCTATCTAATTTTTTCTATGCCTATACCAGCTGATTAGGGCAGCCTAAGGTGTATCTTAGAAATGCAGGCTCAGATGAAGTGGAGTAAACATTTTCATACCTATGGGAGTAACGTATGCCTTCTCCAGAAGCACTCTAGGCATTAGTACCCATATGTCTTCCAAACCTCTCCCTGGGATGACTACGGAATACCATTCACTCAACATTCCCAGAATCCTTGCACACATTTCTCCTCTGAATATTTATTTAGTAGTGTGGACACGGGCTGTTTCATGCCAGTTGGCGTCATTGCCAGCATGTGCTCATCTTAGGTGTCTTCATTTTATTCATATTGTGTTGAAGAAGGCTTGCTAGTTGAGCTGTTAAGGAGACAGCCATATCAATACAGGTTTGGAAGGAGCCAAAGCTCTTGGCTGGGGATATACATGCAGGTTTGTGCTCACTGCTCATGACATACAGAACTGTACCTAAATAAGAAACATTTTTGTCTCCAGCTTTCAAAGTTTTTACAAAAGTGTAGATAAAAATTAATAATTATCTGTTGGATCCTCTGTAGGGTTTTTTTGTTTGCTTGTTTGTTTGTTTGTTTTTCCTTATGACTCATTCTGGTTTTGACATACAAAGCCATGCTTGCCAGCCTGGCAAGGATTATGGGATGTAATTGTATTTTCTCGCCCCCAGCTATTTGTGATGGATCCAAAGGGAAGATTATTAGACAGAGGACGAGAGGTGTTATGCTGGTTAGAGTGGAAATACAAGAGGCTGTATTTGGAAGAGTGGGGGAGAATGAGAATGTTTTCACTGCTGGGAATGTGAATGTCTCTCAGCCTTGTGCATATTACAAGAGCAAAAGAGAGAAGGTTCCTCAGAGCCCTGACACCGCTGGTTGTTCTTCCACACTGAAACACACTGGAGATTCCAGTCCAGAGCCAATCTCACAACATCTAGATTAGTTTGAAATTCACTTGGATTCATTCTAGCAACCTTAACAGGTAGCCTGGGAAGGCTTAGGAGTCTTCATCATTGGACGTCTTCACCACAGCTTATGCAAAACGTAAGTTCAGGACCCATCTAGGTGTAACAGAATCTGCCCTGGGCCAGGCACTCACAGCTGATCATTTGAGGTCTCTTTCAGCTCTGTTTTTTGTACCTATGTAAGAATGTGGAAAGAATGAGGCCCTGACTTAAGCCTGAAGAAAAACTTCTAAAATCCAATTCCAAAATCCAGTCAAAGTCTAATGGATTTCTATATATATATGTATCATACAATATATTAATTGGAGACCGTTTTTAGAACATGTTGACATTTTGTGGTAGCAGCATAGTCAGAGAGATTTGAATTGCTGGAAGACAAACAATTCAGTATTTTTTTCCACCACCTCCCCCCCCCCCCCCCCCCCCCCCAGGGGACCCCTTCCACTAGACCAGGTTGCTCACTCTAATAAAGAGCTTGCATATGGAAAAGTAAGATAACCACGTAAATTTTAACAGCACAGTAAAAATAGCTATTCACAAAGGTTCAAAAGACTAGTAATTAATTTGCACACTCCCTATTCTTGCTTGTTTTATTGATGGACATACCTTGCCTCTATTGGATTACCCTCTCCTAGGAAGTGACTTTAAACATTAATTACTTGAAAAATTCAGTTCAGGTGCCAGGCACCTACCTTACGGGACACTTTCAACTTGAAACATCTTCATTCAGTGTTGTCAGGGAGAGAGATTGTATTGAGGTTCACAGAGAGAGATTGTAAGGAGTTAGAAAAGTTTCTGAACGAAATTGCGGATTCTGCCTTTTGTGAAAGTTACAATTGCTTTTGGCAAAGCTCTTCACCTTGTAATAGACTTTAAATCTTTAAAAGCCAAGTAAACAGACAACAAAGTCAACAGTCACATTACGGATAAGTAATTTGAAAGTATGCATATGTCTGTGTCTTCTTATCTGTCTGTGTGTGCAAATATTCTGTATTAAGAATAATCAGCATTAGAATTCAAGAGGGTGATTAAAAATGTTTGAGGATAAAGATAGTAAATAAAAATTCTTTGTCTCATTCAGTGCGAAACAGTAGTATCAGTAACAAGTTTTGTCCTTGCAGGAAGAAAATTGCATTTTAGAGGAGATTAGGACTTTTAAAATAATGTTCACTCATTGTACTACAGTAAGGAAGAAGAAAACAAAAGAAACTTTGATTTGGTACAACTAGAAGGACAAAGCAATCATACTGAGCTTAGGAATTCCAACATGTGTCCATGAAAGTCTCTGGAAAGACATCTCAGGAATCTGCCTCCTAGAAAAACATATATTAGTGACAGAATTAGGAAAATCAGTTATGGAAAAATTATAGCCTCTGTCTTATTTCTTAACCATATGCATCTGGTATTTGCTATCCTTTATATCCACCATAATGACATACCTATCCTGCTGCGGAATCTAAAACATGGCAGGCATAAGGATGAAAGGCGCTGTTGGGGTATTACTTACTTTGCTGACTCAAGTTTATTTTAAAATATTAATAAGTTAACTTCATATTGCCAGGCTGCCTGCCAGATCAGGTATTATCTGTGCGCATGTCTCTAACTTTATTCCAGATCACGCTTTTTCTCTTCTCTAACTGGCATAAACCCAGTGTAAAAGTGCATAGTCAGCATAAATCCTACACTGAGAGGACATTTTCCCATGCATGATCCAGACCAAATGTGCCTTGTTGTGTGGGGCAGATGCAGTTCTGAAACAGGTAGGACCATGGCCTCACAAACGCCATCTGGAAGTCTCCGCAAGGTACACACTGAAGGACCCCAGTGAAGCCAAGAGAGCTAGGAAAGGCCAAAGTGCCTGAGGAAAAAGACTTCCACCCACAGGGTCCAACACCCATTTGGCACAGTTTTGAGACCCTACATGTCATGACAAGTCAGGGTCTTCTGCAATTCAGTCTGTGTATCTCATGAGCACAAACTCAAGTTAGCTTCAAACCAGTCAGCTTGGATACTCACAGCAGATTAGCCAGATTTCTGCCCGCTTTGGTGTATGTCCCAGGCCCATAATAGATCTCTTCACAGTCTCAAGCTGTGTGATTATCTGTAATGGAGTAAGCTGGTGTTAGGAGAGCTTGGTATGGCTACATGAACTGCAAGTCATCCCCCTGGATTTCGGTGAAGTACTCAATCAAGCATAGCAGAGTTGCATGACTCACTAAAGCAAGTGTGAGAGAAACAAGGTGAAAGCCCCAGATGGCCTGAGTCCTATTTTTGTTATGTAGTTTGAAGCCCATTTTGCACAACAGTAGAATCTATCAAAAGTTGATGTGTTGGGGGAAAATTACACAGGCTGACCTCTTACAGTGTGAGATTCTAGAAATCATAAACCACAAAACCATCTCAGTCACAGAACTGGTGCTTGTTGTTAGCAGATTAGATGTCATTATATATGAATGTCAATAGAGCTATACAAAGAAATTAGCCAATACTGCTATGATTTAGTGCCAGCATACTGAATAGCTCCATATTTACATTTCTTTTATGTGTTATATTGATTACCACACTGATGATGCAAAAGCTTATATAGCATTTCAATATTATAATTATTTTTATATGATTGTTCAACAGTAATAATAAAAGAGGGATTTTCTCCAGGAACAACTCAGGCTTCTGGTTTTTTTCTCCTTTCCTATCTTCATTAAAGTGATGTTGCCAGTTAGATTCAGTGATAAACACAGCTTATGCATTCCAGGCCAGATTTGTTTTAAATTATGACTACAAAACTATCATTGGTTAATGTACCAGGATGGGTAGCTTGAATTATAAGTAATAAAAAGCCTAAAAGAATCTTAAATTTTTTTTATTTGATTTCTTATAAGGCAATAAATTCCATGTTATTTGTCTTATCTGTTAAAACTAAAATGACTGTGTAACTTAGGCAAATGTTCACTTGGAACTGAAAACTCAGAAGCTTAGAAGAAAAATTAACCGATGTGCATCTGCTCTGGAAAAAAATATTGCCCTCTGGGACTATCACAGAAGCACAGCATTCTAGGAAGGAGAATTAGATAACGGGACCCCTCATATTCAAGTTAAAATGTTTTCCTATGAGAGAGAAGTGTGGAAATGGGATCCTTTTAAAATGAAAAATCATGACTAAATATTTGAGTCAGTGGAAGGTGACATAGGAATAATTTTGTTTAGAAACAGACAAGGCAACTCCATTTTAACACAGCATCGAATAACAAATTAAAACACCATAGAACCAAGGAATTCAAGTTCCTAACGTTGCTGACATTTTAATATATTCAGCACTGTGATACTGGATTTTCTTTGCTGTATGGCGTGGCTGAGAATACAATATCAACATTAAGCAAATAATGGGACTGTTGCTATGGTCTTCAGTGAGAGCAGGCCTTAGTTTAATGTGTTAAGACATCATCCAAGTAATTTTCTTCTTGCCATCTTCAGTTTGGTATAATAAATTATCATAATAAAGGGAGCTGGGAGCAGCAAGACTTGATTAAGTGTCAAAATGCGCTGGGAAACTCAAACTGGAGAGTTTTAATGTCGGTTCTTTGTTTTCCAAAGCAGGCAATAGTCTTAAAGGACAAAAGAAGAATGGGCAATGAGCAAGTTGAAACACTTATATTTAAAAATAAAAACACAGAATTAAGTCCCTGAATTCCTGCTAAAAAAGTAGGACAGATAGCGATTGATATACACCCCTTTGTACTGTTGAGTCTTTGGCCAAGACCCTCAAAAGTGACTAGGGACTAGGTGTCCAGCTCCTTATTTCAGTATGCTTTAGGCTCGTAGCTGAATGCAAGAGTTGGGGCTTCACAAGTTTATGCCTCTGCTTATCCATACTAAAACCACTATTTTGCATTAAAACTGTTCAGACTTCTCCTGAAAGCCAAAATAAGGATTCTTAATAACATTCTTGTGAGTTACTTTATTATTTTATCTCCATTTTGCCTATGAAAAAATAGAGATATAGAGCAACAGTGACTTGCTTAAAGTTACATTCATTATTTTTTTTTTGACCACAGCCTCTTCTGAGGAATACTAATATCCCCTATCTGCAAGCAGCACTGGAAGGATAAATTCATTAATATTTTCAAGGAGCTTTGGAATTCTGAGCTGAAAGGTGCTAGATAAATGTAAAGAATTATACTGTAAATTATGCATAAGTATTGTGAATGCTGCTTTTTCAGATGTGTCTGCTACAAAGACTCAGTAGTTCAGACATCTAAAACGTGGATGATGCAAGACTGTTTAAGAATTGATTAGTATACCTTTGGGGATATAAGAATGGCAGTCTACAGCAATGCAGTAGACAACAGCTCCTATATCATGAGGAAAATGACATTTTGATATCATAAGAAGTTCCTTATGCCTTTGAAGTTGCATCTTAGTTCAAAGTCAGTCAGTATTCTTTATTTTTCATATAATTATGAAAGTGGTTTCATGTCAATAAGTGTTGTGTGTTTTTTTTTTTTTTTTTAAAAGTGAAAATAACCTAGATGGAACAGTTATAAATCCAAGGAAAACTGTATCTCTTCTTCATTGTCATCAGCTGCAATTGGGGTTGATATTTCCAGCTCTCCTAAAAGCTGCTTAGGAAGTCTCTTAAGCAACTACGTAGACTGGCATTGCTTTAAAACCAGGGCTGGATGTATTAAGAACCATTAAGTATTCTGTTCAAAGGTCTGGAGAAGCAAGACTGCTAATGAGACAGAAATGACAAAAGAAGGAGCATAATGTGTAGTTGGGCAATTAATAGTAGTGATTTTGACCACTACAGGAGAGGTCAAAGAACTCTGGGTAAAAAGGACAAGTTTTGTCTCAGTCCAGGTGTATGCAATGAGTAAACTTTTTCCAGAGAACCACTGACTACATTGGCTACTGACTAGATCAGACAGCCCAAGCAAGCTGCATGCAGATCTGACTTCAATGCCTCCGTTGGGATTGACTGGTATTAAAATGGGATTGACTGGTCCTGATAGGGGATTTTCATGCCACAGCAGGAAGGAAGGAAATGCAAGGTTACTGATTACTCCTATTATCAAAAAACATTTCAGTAAATAATCTTCAGAAACTGAATATATGACACAAAATTAGGGCAAGGGAGATGAAGAGGTTTGCTGATATTCTCTTTTCCAGGGTACTGGATGAATGAAAATACCCAGCTGACCTTTGAAATGCACCTTTCTCAGTGAAGTATCTGGTAAAATAATTCATCTGCCACCAATGAAAGCAAAATTTAATTTCTCCAACTTAAAAGAATCCATCAGCAAAGCTGTCCTGTTCCCTTGACAACCTCAGTCTCTCTTCCACTGGCCATGAATTTTTTTCTTCTACCCAATTAACAAATTGACTGCTGTGCCTATAGGGCGGTTGTCTCCTTCCAGCAGAGTGGAACAAATTCGGTGTCTTTAGCACAGTCCCAATGGATATATTCAATCTCATAAGAAAAGGTGGCCTACTAGGCAAGTAGCAGAATGTATGTAGACTTGAAGGACTGAGGTGGTCTGAGCTACAGCTAAAACCTTAGTCTGAGTGGGAAAATAAACTTTGTGAAGCTGAACATTAAAGCAGGGAAGAAACACGAAAGACAGAAATCCAAAGTGAAAGACAGACAGAACATTAAGCAAGAGTGCCAGGTTAAAACAAAATATAATAGGTAGGTAGGAAAGGCAGAAACAACAGAAAATAATACCACAGAAAATATTGAAAAGGCCTGAAAAAGAATTGTCTGGAAGTTGGAAGGACTGCAGAAATAAGTCTTCTTATGCTTTCCTTTGTAATGCTGTGTTCTTCATGTAATGATGTGTCACTGTATGATTCAAAAAAGAGTGTGTGTCTTGGCTTTTTTATTTCAAAACCAAAGAGAGGAAGTCTGAAAAAAGTGACCCTGCCTGTGAGGTTGCAGCAGCTCTGTGGCCTGCTTGAAAAAGATCACCAAGATGGGAGTGAATTTCTCGTTATGCCCTGCTGTGTCCAATAGCTTTCCTCCATCCTTCCATCAATATTCACAGTGTGTAACAACCCTTCAAATTTCTCATCTCCTACCTGTGGTGAGGTAACTTCTTCAGAAATTTGAAAGCCAGCCCAGAAAATGAGAAGCAGCCTGAGTCCTGGGTCAGCCTTTCATCCAAACCTTGTGTGATCACCCTGGCAGAGGTGAGTACAGGTTATAAAATCCATCTCGGAACGGGAGTTTGAACACAGCAAATCTCCAACTCAGGAGACCCAAATTAGCGTCTAAATAAGAAGTTAGGTTCTTTTTTTTTTTCAAAAGCACAAAGCAAAGACCAGGTGGTGAGGCATTTGACAAGGCAAAGACAAGGTGGTATCACTGGCTCTGACAACCAGGCCAGCCGTATTTAGCTTGCTAAAGGGGTGATGGCGACTTGTTTAGAGTCATATTCAAATTGTTTAACTTCAGCAAATAATTAACTGTGTTTTCAATGTGAATATTCTAAAAGTAAAAAGAAAACACATAGCGCAATATTGTTTTGCCATGGCCTTTTCAAAACAGAAAAGAATTTGTCCTGGGATCAAATGACCATATAATGTTAATGATTTGCATAATAAGGGTGACCACAAGAAATTTAGAAGCAAAACAATGACTATGCATGAAGTTCTTTCAGTTGTCTTAGGAAAGCAATCAGGACAAAGAACGCATGCCTCTCATTTTTATTTCTCTTCACTAATAGGAACTTTTGGATGAAATATGATTGGTTAGTTAGTTAGACTAAGTCACATACTAGCTAGACACTGCTATTTCACAGAGCAAATGTATCATATGAAAATTGATTGAAAAACTGATTATTATAACTAACATGCTTTAATATGATGCCAGCTTTTCTCTTTTTTTAAATTATATATAGAAAAAAAGTTACCTCCATTAGTGAGCTTGTTAAGAAATCATCAGCAGGTGCAGACAGTGAGCAAGATGGTTTGTTGTCATGGCAGATACTTCGTTAGCCTTAAACTGCAATTTGTTATTGGAGATGTGTATGTGAACTGGAAAATCACATCCCCTTGCCACTAATTTACACAGGAATTTAAAATTAATTTTTCATGCAATGCCAAATGCCTTTGTGTGTTCATAAGCTATTAAGCCATATGCCACACACTATTTTGCCAGGTGTTAACATGGTACAGGCAAATTACATGCCCCCTAAGATATCTGAGAGACTTTGAGGGACAAAAATGAAAGAAGAATATATGATGAAAGTGACAAGCTTTGGAAATAATTTTTTTAAGACTTGAAAGGACTTAAAAGCAATGTTCTTACAACTTCTCAGTAAGAACCACCATATATATCTTAATCCACATACATTAAAAGATAGAGATGTATAGTGTTGTTGAAAGATCCAATCAGAACTACCTTGTCCAACAAAGTTCTTATTGATTTACCAGTAAGTAAGTTCTTACTGATTTTTTTTTTAAGAATCTATGTTTAAAAGTGGAGAGTGTAGCAGCAAAGATGGTCCAAAGAGATTGTACTAGCACAGTAAATTATTATATTGTGATAGACTCTTCTCCTATCTTACGGTTTCCCTCTTAAGTATTACTGAAGACTCATGCAGGAGAGGAAGGGAAATTAATTATTTAGGTCTGTTATGTGCTAGAAATTGCATGCAGTTCAGTAGCCTGTGTCCTGTCCTAGAACGTGACTATCAGATCCCCAGTTCTCATATAGTTTCTAAATACCAAACTCAAACAAAATATTGTTTTAATTCCTCTCTGCCTGTAGGTCAAATAAAACTGTGCACATAAATCCACAAGCAGTGATATAAAAATGGCATACCTTTATTATATTCTCATAACAATCGTCTGAAACTCATGTATATTTGCATGAGACCATTTAAAGATACTAAGATGAGCACTATAGTATATCCTTAAAGTAGGAAAACATATAAATATATCCTTCAGGCATACAACTGGTAACAGAAGCACAACCTGTCAGCAGAGGTGTTAAATAGTTCACTCAACTGAACAGATTTCAGCCCGCTTGAATACTGCTCTTGAGCTCTTGCCTAATCTTAAATTATTGCAATTGTTAACATATAATCATTTAGTTGTAACATGCTGTGTTTGCCTGCTACTGAAAAGCCAGAGAGCTACTCCATGAGCAAATAATTATTAGGACACTGGTTCACTGCTCACTTAGTAACATCTGCTGTGAGGTTTAAATCACTTTGCCTCCAGGCAAATATTAGTACTTAAAGGTAAGATTCACAGCACTGTCTGAGATGCAAGTAATAAATACTTAACAGAGGGACACTCTTCAGCTCAGACCTCTGCTAATAATTCTGTGCATGTGCCTGCCAAATCTCACCAGGTTCCCCCTTCTTTCCCCACTTTTAGTTCAGTAGAGTTACTTTCAGTGCCATTATGGACGCTAAACATCCTCTTTACAGCATTGGCCATGCTGGTGTATTATCAGCTCTTTCAGTGTGCTTTAGGCTGTGATGCTGAGCTAATTGCTTCAGATCAAGCAGAGGTTATGGGTATGATGCCATTTTTCTGTGTGAAATTCTGTACCCCATGTGGTTCAAGAGCCTTCTGGGTTTGCTTCTGGGAATGTCCAAACAAAAGGAGTTTCAGAGTCTGTGAACTTGATTGTTAGTCATCCTCGTGAACACCAATTCACATAAGCTTCTCTGCTGGGTCCAAATGAGTGTTGCTCTGCATAAGAAACAGGTTGCTCAGTCAGACCCTTCAGATAAGAGCAACAGCACAGAAAGATGCTTTGCAAAAATATTACCACATGATGATGATTTTTTTTTCTCTTGCACAGAAATTGCAGGTTGATGCAGCAGATGGTATTAAACAATAGTTACCAGATAATAGAGAAACCAGCAGTGGCATTTATTTTCTAGGAGTCACTGAGGAGAGAACACATTAAAATCTAGGGGTGGGTTCAAGCCAATTTTTACACAGGATTTGGGCGTGTTTTACATGCGAAGAGGCTGCCTTTACCAGTGAGGCCAAGAAGCTGGTTACTTTCCACAGGCACATCTTGGGCAGTGGCCTGGCTCAGCCCCTTTACCAAGCCTTGGTTTCTGCTCTGCCTTCACATGTTGACGGAAAAGTCCAGTTCAGGCCTGGGAGGAGATGGTATCTCAGGCCTGAGGCACCTTTCCTATATCTCCAAGGAGAAGAGGCACCACAGAAACTTTGTGCAATTCGATATGGGCACCACAAGGTAGAAAGGGAGAGAATGGATATACAGCCCCTCCAAGCTTAGATCTGTCACGTGAATTGAGTTTTAGCAATCAGTGATGGTGATTTTTCTGAGAATCCATGAAAGCATGAGAAGAAGGCTCACTTCAAAATATCTTTTCTTTTTCTAACACTGAGAGTAGCAGCAGAAGTGCTGTTTTTGTAGTGTGTGGTTCAACTTTTTTTTACAGCTGGCAAGAACTTAGAGAAGAAGGAAAATATGTCAATATTCTGAACCACTTCTTACTCAGACCTGAGTAGGTATTGACTAGCTTTCTTTCTACCTTTAATCTCTCAATCCAATTAAAAATTCTATAAAATGATAGAATATATTAGAGGAAGAATAATTTACCAGGGATAGTCTCATTGATTTCAAAGACAACTTGGTACTCTCCATTACAGTGCAATTTTGATCTAAAATATGCAATTCATGAATCATGAGTATATTATTTATTGGGCAAAAGCCCAGCAGATTTTGAATAGGATTTCAAGGGAATCACTGGAAACAAAGAGGACTAGATTACATCAAAGTTCTCTGCAAAGAATGAAAAGTACTTTTCCCATATTTCATATGCTCAATTATGATAAAAATAGCTGTATGTCACATTATGTAACATTTTATTCATAAGGTCAAACACTGCTGGGAAATCTCTGTGCTTTGACTTTAGTAGGGTCACTATAGGTATATGTCAAGGTACAATTTGTGCTGTAATATTTACAGCTGAATTTTCCCCTGTATTTAATATGATTAGGTTTAGTATTGTAATATCTTTATATCAGCAAAATGTCACTGGGAGGTAGATGCTCATGCCCTTATATACAGTGAATGGAATAGATGCATTGGAACTTTTTAAAAAGTAAAATACAATTAACTGTGACTGTAAATATGGAAGTTTGAGTTGAGCCTTGGCACCATGCATCAGTGAATCTTTTTAGGCTGAACATGAATTTCATGAATTTCAATACATTTCTTTTGTAACAGACCTTTTTGTATGTCATTATTTTTGGGCATTATTGTTGAGGAAAAAAAAGTCAATTATTTAATATACAGTGCTACACTAGCATTGGCATGTAGAATTGAACTGCAAAAAGTGAATTAAATTTAATGTTGCCTTTTTTACTTTTCAACATCATCTATCCTCAGAGAACATTCAACAGAGCTACCCATTGCTGACATTTTCTTGTTCCTGTCACTATTTAATAACAATTTTAAGACACTGTTCAATATTAAATATAGTGCAAAAACTTGTATCCATCTTCAGATGCATCTGAAAAAAAAATAATTATAATCTTATGCATTCTAATAATCTTATACAATTATGTATATCCCATGTACCATATTGTCTAAGCAACAGCTGGTTCCATAACTAAGGGAACATATTTCCTGGAATTCATGGGGCAGAAATTCTGCAATATAAAATTTTATGCTTCAGGAGATAAGACAACCGTTATCTGGCATACTATTAGGTGATTTTTCTGTGTGTGATTTCTTCTGTTGTTCTCTGGTATTGCTTGTCCTGCTGACAGCCAGATTGACGATATGGACTAAATCAGACCATTCTTTTGTTCTGCTTTGGCAATTCCTTTTTTCTTCAGAGAATCTTTTGCTTTTCTTAGATATCCCATATCTGATACTGTACCCATCACTGAACTTCCTTGTTACCTCTGGGTAACTTGTGGTGGGTTGACCATGGCTGGAGGGCAGGTGCCCACCAGAGCTGTTGTTACTCCCCTCCTCAGCTGGGCAGAGGAGAGATAATACAATTAAAGGTTCGTGGGTTGAGATAACGACCAGGAGAGATCACTCAGCAATTACTGTCACAGACAAAACAGGCTTGGCTTGGGGAAATTATTTATTATAAAACAAATCAAAGTAGGATAATAAGAACTAAAGCCTAAATCTTAAAACACCTTCCCCACTCCTCCGCCTTCTTCCTGAGCTTAACTTTACGCCTGATTGTCTCTACCTTCTCCCCTGAGAAGGGTTTTTTTCATCCTTCTTAAACATGTTATCCCAGAGGTGCTACCACCGTTGCTGATGGGCTCAGCCTTGGCCAGCAGTGGGTCTCTTTTGGAGCCAGATGGCACTAGCTCTATTGGACATTGGAAAAGCTACTATCAGCTTCTCACAGAAGCCATCCTTGTAGCCTCCCTGCTACCAAAACCTTGCCATGCAAACGCAACACATGGTCACTTAGGAATCTTTTTGAAAGAATATTTTGTGTGTGTGTATGTGTTTAAAGCATTACTGCAGGGGTTAGTCAATGAACAAACAGTGATTCAGTTTTCACCTTGTTTTTTGAGAGCAGTAATGTAATTCCATCCTTCATTGAGCAAATTAGACAGCCATGTGTGCCTACTCACTATCTGTCATTCCTCAGGAAGGAAAGCCTCTTCTTTTATCACTTTCTACATAAACCAGACAGCTCATGTTCTTTATCCTCTTTTTTTTGTTTTTTGTGGGGTTATGTTTTTGGGTTTGCTTTTTTTTTTGTTACGGGTAGCTGAAGTACTGAAGAGCTTTACTTCTCTGTGCCTTGATAGATTCAGTAACACTCTACAAGAACTTTGGTCAGGTGGTCTGCAGAGGCCAAGAGCAAATCAAAGTCATTGTCTACAGAGCCCCTGCCCTGCAATCCTGAACATTTCTGACTTCAGAAATATTTAAGCAACACTCTTTGGGAAGACTCATATTAAAACTAGAGTTGAAAAGATGATCAAGTGAGACATGATTTTTGTAAGGTTGGTACTGGATCTCAGTCTAAGTGTGTTTCAGAACTAACTTTTGGGGAAGCTGGAAAAGAAGAAGCTAGCAGAGGGCCCTTTTTTAAACTTGAATCGGTTGACTATTCAATAGGCAGAAGCAATGAGTGGAACGAGAACCTTTTTTAGACAGAAAATTTTCAGGGGCAGAGATAATTTTGTCTTTGAGTGGGGGGAAAACAGAGTACTGCAGAAAACAAGAAACTGAATGCGGTCCTCAGTGCACTATGAGAAAGGAGAAGTAATAATGCAGAGGATGTTAGAACAGCAAGGGTGTTTTGTTAAGTTTATTCAAGATGTTGGTAGTGATATATGCCTGTCAGTTTTGCACTGACATTTGAAAAAGACTGGCAGTGGGTTTGCCTGAATAGGATAGTGTTACTGGTTGCTCCATGTATGTTATACAGGTAGAATAACATATCTTTCTTCCTCACATGTTTGACTATGTAATTTTGAGGGGTAGGAAATATGACCTTTGAACTTCAGTCTGATTACTTTGTTCCTGAAAACACTTGCTAGGGAAAATCTGAAAACTTTTTACAGTTATGGGGCATATAGGAATACAGGAATTGGATCAAAATACTACAATGTAGGTATAGGCTTTTCTAAGAAATCAAGTAAACTAATTCTGATGTTCCAATGGCAAATCCAATGTAGGGTTCTATAAAACAGTTCTGAGTTCAACGTGTAGCAAAATTTCACTGAAGACTTAGACCATACATGACTTTTATACTGTAAAGCTAACATTGAAATGGACCTAACTTATTTTGGAGGTTAGAATTAAAACATGAAATAGTGCTCTTAAACTGGACCAAGTGTCTAATATCAGTGAGGAGATTCAATAAATACAAATGGAAATAACAGCGCACATGGGAAAGTTATCAAATTCAAGAACAAAGTTAAATGGGGTTCATCAAGGTGTGTAAAGATTAAAGTAAATATAAATTGTGGACAAGCCAGCTGTCCTAAAAAAGGCAGTTCCTGTACTGCACCGTAGCAATAGAATTATCACAGTAAATCAGGCTTGGTGGGAACACCTGTATAACAATGCTACTTTGGCTTTACTTGAATTAACACTCACATTTTGGGATGCTACATTTCAAAGACAATAGAAATCTGCAGAGAATCAAAAGAAGAGAAACAAGCTTCCTAGAACACTTATAAACTTGATCCATAAGGATTGGATAAAAGAACAAAGCAATGAGAGAATGTGAATACCTTATAAAAAAATTGTAAAAACTGCATAACACAAATGATACAATTTTCAATACAATTTTAGAAAGAGGAAATCTTATGTCACAAGTCATTATCATTTGTTAGAAGAGGAGAAGAAAGGGAGTTATGCCCTGGCATGGGAGAATATGATTAAGTATTAGAGGATGCTTAATAATTATCTCTGGCAGAAGAATCAATTGCGAGGAAGCTGACTGAAGTAAGCTCATTTGAAATATTCACAGCTAGTCCTGGGACTGCGAAGTAATATTTGCATCAGTTCTACCATGACTCAGGAGGATGAGCTACTGCAGATGACTCACTTGAAGTCTCTTCCCACTCTCATAATTCCTAAATACTCATTCCAGAGTGTTTACTTATTTAAACTAAAATGCTAGACTGAAAGTTCCAACCTATCAGAGTGTCAGAAGTGTAAATATCAGGTGTTTCAAAGGGGTATCTTTAAGGACCACACTAATATACATCAAGGTTTTTAAAAGCAGATGGTAAGGGTAAAGAATCTTTTTTTTTTTCTACTCCACTCCCTACTAACCAGATTTTCCCTTCTACTGTAACGCAACATCTGTTTCTAATTCCAAAGCAGACCAGACTATTGTTAAATCATAGCAGATGCACTATTTTGGTACAGTTTACATCTTACATGATTTATTAAATTTGTAGAGTGGCATCTGTGACACTTTATTATCTAGGAAACAGTAGTAATTAGAAACAACAGAGTTGCACCAAAATGAATTTGAGCTTAACGTGAATAGAAAATCCAAATAAAGGGGTGATAGTCCAAAGTCATTCAGGAAGTTAATAGCAAATCAAGTAGTATGACAAATCTCATAAATATCAATCCATTATTTTAATTCATTCATGGTATAGCATACTAGATTTGTTCAATTCTTTCCCACTGAGAGAAAAATCAAGGAGAAATGACAGGTTCCCAAGAGACTACTTGTAGAATATAGGTCTTCCTTACTATTCATTAGGCAATAATTTTAAAAGGTGTAGCAATAAAACTGTACAAATAAGGTTAGACTCAGAACATATCTTAAGCACCAAATCTAGGAATCAAGCATAAATTAGTTGTCTTTATCCTGAATATAGATATTCTAACACCCTTTTTTACTTCCTTGGAATTACCAAATGTCTCCAGACACTAAAGGTTTTGAGGTTGAATTTTCATAGAAATAGTATTTCTGGAATCTTAACTTTTACAAAGCTGAATAGCTCTGCTACTGTCTATGATTGTACACAGGTAAGAGCTACTTAATGCTCATTTTGGGCACTGGCTAAGCATACCCCCAGGACCATGCTCTTTTCAAAATACAAAGGTAGTCTCTGTATTCTTTCAAAATATTATTGGAAGAGTATGCATCCTTTCTGTTGCATTATAAAATTCACTGTTAAAATTTTATAAAAAACACTGTTAAAAACATGGAGAATTATTCCTCTGAGAAATCATTCATGTTCCTCTCAGAAGAGTTCTCTAGACATCAGGCTACATTAGACAGCCTTTTTCTATGTATTCTCTTAAGGCTGAAAAATAAATGAAAACATAAGGCAACTGTCATGAAGCTGGACAGAGAATTAGTGTTAAGGAGCATGATTTAGCATACAAATAGATGAAGTGTTTGGTTAAGAGAGACGATATGTGTTTCTGTTACTCTGCAAAGTCTGTTCACCTTATTAAGGTGAAACAACTTCTGGAAAAAACATAAATCATTATTAGAAGAATGGTGAGAGCTTTTCTCCATCACCTTAGTGCTTTATTAGACTATAGAGTTTTATCTGCTCATGGGTTCTTTTTCTAAGATACAATGAAACCTTTCCAGGCATGGAACTATAGCTTAAAGAGTCACTTGTTCAGACAGTCTTATAAAGCTGCAGATATGCTTTTGAATCCTTTCAGACGTAAGTAATATTGGGTTAACATCTTGGACAGGAAATGCATTGCTAGCAAAAGTACAAACAGACAAAACAAAAAAAAAAGAACCCTCTCAGTGAAGGAAGTTGGTATCCTCATGGAGAAAGTCAGAGTTACGTGTTCCAAATATACAGAGGTATCTTTCTGCACATCTTTGGCATCACCATTGAGTTTTCCTTTTCATTAGCTGAAGGTGACTGTACACCTACACTGTCAGGCAGGTGTACATCAGGCAGGTCCTTGTTCGCTATTTGACTTCCCTTTGGAGATGCCGCTGGCCAGACCTACATGTGGAAGAATAATTGTTCAGGAAGGCTTGTCATCATTCTGGTCATCAACAAATCCTTCCTGCCTTCTGGCCCTGCGTCAGGAGGAGAGGGCTGTGCCTGCACATCTGACTGTCTTTGGTGTCCTTACAAAAGGATCACTGATAGATGAAAAGCACATGCTCAATAGCAAGTTTGCCATATATATCCTGAATCCAGACCATGCTGTGATCTGCCATTCTCCTGGATGACTGACCCAGTTCAGCTCCTTCTCTGCTTCGTACAGAAAGCCTCATCTGAAAGGCCCAGCTCAAATGTCTTTAGATTTCCTAAATCCTCTTCATTCCCTATTCAATAAAATGTGGTTAGGAATTTAAATGTGAGTTAAGGGACTGTGTATTTTCAATTTGTACCTAAATGGCAATGTTGCAGTCCTTAACTTTCAGGTGCACAAGGCTTTTATTGCACTGATCCATTAAAGTTTTTTTTTTTTTTAATAACTATCACACATCTGTTCTGAATTAATTCTGGAATACTCTGAAAAGTGAAAATAATTCTCAAAATACTCTGCAAGAAACAATCCTTTCATTGTAGATAATGATAGATTACAGTTAATTATCTATCTGGATTCTGAATATGACTGAGTAGGGGTCCTGGTAAGTACTGGTTAAAATTTAAAATTTTAATTAAAAATATTAGGGGTTTTTTCCCTTTTTTATAATGTTAAGGATTCTAGGAGGGATTAGTTCACTTTTTTTGAAAAATATTTGTTATTTCAGTATGTGTGAGAAAATTAGTGGCATATTTGCCTACTAAAATATTGTCTAATGATAAAATTTGTGGATAAGCATGTCATCCTAATTTAAAAAATAATTATGAAATTTAAGAAAACATAAAAATTTATGTTAATATTAAAAAAAATACCCTGGCAATAAAGTGTGCCAATGAACTATTTAAAAAGCATAACACAGTAAAATATTTCAAGCAAAAAATATTCATTGCCTTTAGTGTCAGACTGTCATATGGGAAGGTTGGTGTGTATTTGGACATAAGAGTCAAAATGCAGAAAGAAGGAAAATTGAATATCAAACAGTAAGCATATTGCTTTTCTCAAAATATTTGTTTCATTAAGATACCACAAAACTAGTCTGTTCTTTTTGCTCAGTGAGTGTTTTTTATATTTTTCAAACCAGTTTTTTGGTAGTTGGACTTGTGAGCAACAACTTTCACTGAAACTGAGATGATAATAACATAATTCTCCAATTCAGACAGTGACCCAAGTCCTACTGTTTCATTATTTTTACTAATTTAAAGGTTTGAGACAGAGACAAAACCATCTCCCAAATCTAATTTCCTTCTGAACTAATAGATAACTAAGGACTTTGATACCTGTACGACTACATATAAATTTTCAAATGCTTAACCATTATTAATGGAATTTATCCTGAAAACTGCCCTGTGGACAGGAAAATAATATCCCTAGCAAGTAAGGGATCAGGAAAAATAAATTACTTATGCAGTGTTGCATAGAAAACCAAAGAGACCTTGGAATACAAAAATCTTCCACTTAATCCAACACTCTT
>NW_010269918.1:22162-141039 GCF_000690775.1 Eurypyga helias
GGTTGCTCTGCCTTCCTTGGAAGATTTTGTGGTGTTCCTATCAACACCCAATACAAAAGAGTATTTAAGTTCTTGATCTGTTAATTGCACACTAGCTATCATACCTGCTCTACCTTTCACCCAACCACATATTTGGCTATAAATGTGTTTTGGTTTTTTTTAGATATTATTTCCCTTTTCAACCTCATCAGTTTTCAGAAGCAGTTATATCCCAAAAGTTCCATCCACCTGACACATTGGCAAATTTCTTAGGAACTCAGGAGAGTTGTTTGTTTAGGTGGTTGTTTTCTTCTTTTAGGTGGTTGTTTAGGTGATATGCACAGTGTGCTGTATGTATGAAGGCATGGCTATAACATTGGACTATGCATGTAGAATATTCAATGAAGAATTTGTGGACTTCTCCATTGACTCTAGTTCACAAAAACTGAGGGCATCTTTACTGTCATAATAAAACTAATAAATGATTTCACTGGCATTGACAATATTCTTAATGGTGGGAATTCCTATATCTGGCAAATAAAGACATGCTAAGAACCATCCTGTCACTAGAAATTCAGAAACACAACAACTTTAGTTACTGGCATTGAGCCAATTAACTATTTGAACTATTTATTTGACATGTAGTATTTGTATGTAGTCCCTTTGTACTTGGCACTGGTGCGACTGCACCTTGAATACTGTGTTCAGTTTTGGGCCCCTCTCAACAAGAAAGTCATTGAGGTACTGGAGCGTGTCCAGAGAAGGGCAACAAAGCTGGTGAAGGGTCTGGAGCACAAGTCCTGTGAGGAGCAGCTGAGAGAACTAGGGTTGTTTAGCCTGAAGAAAAGGAGGTTCAAGGGAGACCTGATTGCTTTCTAGAAGGTTGTAGTGAGGTGGGTGTTGACAACAACTGATAGATATGAAGAAAAGACCTCAAGTTGTGCCAGGGGAGATTTTGATTAGTTATTAGGAAAAAATTTCTTCACCAAAAGGGTTGTCAGGCATTGGAACAGGCTGCACAGGGAAGTGGTTGAGTCACCATCGCTGGAGGTATGTAGGAGATGTGTAGATGTGGTGCTTATGAACATGGTGTAGTGGTGGACTTGGAAGTGTTAAGTTAATGGTTGGACTCCATGATTTTAAAGGTCTTTACCAAGCTAAATGATTTTCTCTTATCCATTTAAGCTAAAATATTTTAAGTATGGAGAACATGGAAAAGGGGCAGAGAAGAATGAATGCATCACCCACTGAAATAATAGTGTCTACTGTGGTAAGAACCTTGTCTTCCACAGTAGGCAAGAGGAACGTTTTTGTCATCACAGAAATGTCATTGGAGGTACAGAATGTGAACAGAGACTGAAATGGTTTGTGCTAATTGAAAGCAAATTCACTTAAGATTGCTCCATCAAGTCTGGCACTAAGCTTCTTGAAATCCCTGCTGGAACTGACTCTGATGTAGATGTACCCAAAATAACTTGACAATACAGTCAGATCTTGATTATTTGTATATAGATTACTTGGTTTGTAAATAAAAAGGGCCAAAAGAACTATTTTTCTGTCATGACCTAGCTCAGATACCATGCTGTACTAACATGCCCACACCACTTCCTGATCTCAGCTGCCTCCACTCAGCCACACAGGGCTGCAGTTGAGTTAATCTTCTTGGTATTTGTGGAACTGGGGTGGTGTTGCTGAGATGTCCACACTGATCCGGGACAATCTGAGCAGGCTGGAAAATAGCAATAGTCCTATTATATGGGTCTTCCATTTTCCAGGATATCCTGATTATCAGTAACAGAGAGATGATTATGGCTCAGTTGTCAGTGCTAGTCAGCCCCAAAGCAGAACACATCTCAAACACTATTCAAAATTAGGGCAAGGGTTTGAATGTTCAGCTCGGTTTGACTTGTGCACAGCCGTGGCTAGCTGCTGGAAGTGGTTAGTTTAGAGCCAGAGTAGGTCAAAACTACCCAGTCACAATTTGGCATTATATCCATTACCTATGCTACATTCTCTACTGCCCTAATACAACATCTTGTTCTTTAAATGTTCAATACTCCAGAAAAAGCCAGAAAAATGAAGTGGCAGTGGACACAGGATGGAAAATATTATTGTACTATGAACTATGAAGGAAAATCTTCTTCCCTTAATGGTTCTGAAAGGATATGTTTATCTCAGTGGATGTTGTTTTTACCCAGTGGTAGAATTTTCTAAGATGAATTCATCATGATCTCAGAAGAGTCTCAGCTCAAAAATACAGTTCTTAACAGAGTCAATATTAAAAAATTATTGTATTCTAGACTATAACAATTACTAAAAAATATCTGAATATTATATAATAGGAATACCTTCACAAGTACTGGCTTTGAGGACATCCAGTATCATCCTTGTTTTTTAGACAGGGAATGGAAGCCTACCAAATTGAAGTAGACCAGTTTAAAGTCTCAGGTAAGAAAAACCAAATCCAGACCTCAGAACCCATTTATCCAAACTGCAGGAGTCTTCACCAGTGGAAGAGATTGGAGTTAGATACTGAAGGACACTCTGAGTTCTTTGTCTTGCTGACAGTTACTCTTTCACTAAAGTGTCAGTGTTTTTACAGTATAACACGTGAACCTCTGTCAAGAAATTAATTTCTAATTTTTCCTTGATCACTACATTGAACATATAGACTAATTTTTTTTTCCTACATGGTTGTTGTCTGAAAAAAAGGATGATCTTGATCTATTATGGAAGTGGTTAAATGTTGCTACTAAGGTATACTAGTACAACACTAGTATGAGAGGAAAGTCAGGTCTTGTGAACATATGACTTGTTCTAAAAAGTGTTTGTGGTTAAGCATTCACAAATTGCGCAGAAATGTTGTATCATTAAAGAAAGAAATCTGCTGCTATAAAAAGCTGTATTCTGAGTTTTATCATGCATTACTTCTTTCCATATGTTACACTGGAAGAAAGTGTGAAGGAACTAGTTTATAGTAACTTGCATAAAAGAATTTATTACCAAGTCCTTCTTTGGTTCCATTGAAAATATTAGCATTTTTAAACTATTTCATTAAGCATTAAAAGGAGTCTCACTCAGAAACTTCAGAATGAAAAACAAAGGAATGTGTTTATTGTTTCTTATTATGTATGATTTGCAAAGCATGGGGTTGATTCTTAAAAAAACCCCACAGTTTGCATAATCAATAGTTTACCTCTAAAAGCTAAGCATATAAATAAAATATCATATTAAACTACTACAGTGCTACCAGTGTAACCTGCCTTGTAAAGATCATCCGCCTCTGGAGGTTAGTTATCTGTTAAAAAACAAAATCATTCGCATACAAAAAGAAAGAGAAAACTGAAAAGAATCTGTTAAAAGCTTATTTGGATTATAGTGAGACGTGCAGCTGCTGGAATAATACAAATAGTATTTGCATAGGACTTTCTGGAAAGAAACTTCATTTAAAAATTGCCATATTTTCTTTATGAAAATATGAAATTTAAAAGTTCAATTTTTAGAAATAAAAAGTCAAACCAGCCAAACACAAGAAACATACACACACACCTTTTGTTTCTTGTTTCTTTGAAAAACATGGAGGGAAGGAATCAAATGAAATGGAAATTTCCATATAAGTTAAAAAAGGACATTTTCTAATTAACACAATTTGGACAAAACATTTTCCAATCATCTCTATTTATGTGTAAGATTAGCTCATTTCATTGCTATTGTTCTGTGCAATCCTCCATGGAAATTCAGCCAGAGATATGGAGAGGTAATGTTATTGGGATCAGTAATGTAGCTGCCAAAATGATTTTCTCACTTATTAAAGCAAAACGTAGTCTATAATTGGCATTCAGTTTTCGGCATAATGGCTACACAGATGTGTCACGGGATGGTAAAGGTGCTTGTAAATACAGTGTTTGAATCATTTGAAACATGACATAAACCCAAAAGCTTTCCAGTAGTGCAGGTATTCAGCCAAAGCCAACTTTCTTTAGGTCCCATGCTTAAGGTGTTTTCATGGTGTGGTTGGTTTGTGGTTTTTTTTTTTTTCACTTTTCAAAATTTTACTAAAAATATTTTAACAGAAATGTATTTAATAAGAAGACATTTATGTAATATTTAACCAGCAGTTCCTGGATATATAATAGAAAGCAACAAAAATATGTCTTACTTGAATTTATAAACACTATAGAAGTATTTACCTATATCTATGCTCTGTCTATACTACTGCATACAAGAGGTACAACCCCTCCTTCCCTCCATCACTGTCAAACTGACTGTGACTATACCAATCTCTTCTGGCATTTCCAAACATTTCTCCATTATTCTGAATGATTAAAATAAAGTATTTATGCCATTAACTACTCAATAGTATCCTGTGCATTCCGTTTTCCTATTCATGTACTGTAATAGAATAGCTGGAGCTTTTATGATGGGAGAAAACTAAGCAATTTTGGAGTGACAGCCATGCATGCAGGACACTGTTTAATACCAGGACATAAAAAGGCAATTTACTCACTTTTTAAATTGATCTTGCCATTTATAGCACACATATTATCCATAAATAGGGAAATAATTGAATACTCCAGGTAAGTGGGTTAATGCGTTTTCATGAATATGGATGATCATATTTTGCTTATTCTTTCACAGTCTACATAGCTTTTGTTGAATGCCTTTTGATTGCAGGCTATTGAAAAGTCACATTTTCCTACACCCTATTAGAAATCTATAAATCATTTGCTGGAAGAGACTTTCTCTGCCTCTCTATGCCAATATACTGCCAGCGATAGAGCTGAGACCAGACGTTTGGAATGAAGGTACAATAAGCTCTCCAGCAGAGCGGAATTATGGAAGAACTACACAAAAGGAATTGTCATCTGTTACAGGTTATCGTCTGCCTTGAAGCCAGTTGTATTTACATTGCTTTCAAAATACTTTTTGTATTGTCTTGGTTTAATCCTTATGATTGTAACACAGGGTATTTTAAATATTTAAGTACATGTCTAGGCATTTAGAGAATATTAGTAACTGTATAATACATTACAGCTGGCTTTCTAATGATGCCCATTAGTAACAGAATTTAATGGTCCACTAGAATGACAAGGATCACCAGGACCCCAGGGCATTGTAGGCACATCCACTCCCCTGGGCACAAGCCTTGTTAACATCTTGTGCAGTGAACATGTTAGAAAAAGGTGGTGCCATTTGGGTTGGGCTTTGGTTTATGCATTGATCCTAATGATTTTTCAGTTAAAGGGAACGATTTACGTTTTTTCAGCACCCTTTTTGAGTTAGCTTGACAAGGAGCCACCTAAGATGTAAATAATAACCTTTATTTTCACAGTTTTTACACAGTTTGATGAAATTCTGGGGAGGTGAAATAAACATCTTCATACTTCCAACTTTCTCCAGCAGTAACCAGAGGAAGAAAATGGCACAGTCATGTTCCCTACATTCAAAATTCCAGTACAAAATTCCAATAATCTCTGCAGTCAGAACCCTAGGTAGGAAGCAGAGCCACATGGGAGATCATCTTTCATGCAAGCCCAGTACTGTCAATGCTACGGATTGTCCTTTGTTGTCCTGACTTCCTTCTGCTTTTCTCAACATCGCCTGTAAAGGGTTTCTGTCTTTGGCTTTTCTGTTTGAAGAAAAATGCTGAGAGAAATGGTATGTTTGGGAAGGGGGATAATGTGTACAGAGGAAATACAAGTCCTTGCTTTTGGTGCAGGTGTCCAGATGGAGTATTTCATGTGTATTCTTGTGTTAGCCTGAAACTGGAAACACCCCTGTATACCGCAGGATCTCCACTATAGATATCTATATGGCATGTTCTAGAAGGCAGGCTTCAGAATGCCTTCTAGGATTATGGCCTGGGCTCCTAAATCATAGCCTGGTAAAAGCAGCAATAAATATCTGCAGTTGGTTTTCATCTTCAGACAGAAGATGAATGGAATTTGTCTTGAAGTTACTAGTCCGTCATGAGTATCCATGTACGCTTCCATTTTGGCACCACTCATTCTTGTTGGACACTGAAGTGTACACTTTGATTAGTGTCATTAGAGGGGTATAAGAATTTACATTGGTGGTACATGTTAATTAGACATTTGAACTATAGACCATATTATTTTTCTCTAAAGAAATAATAATAAATGCAAAGTATTAATTGTTTTTCTTTCCAGCTATTAAATGCAGATTTTCTGGGGCTTGGACCACTGATTGTAGGAGCTATGGGGGTGGGGTTTTGAAATCTCCATGGCAAGTGCTATGTTGGCTGTATGTGTCTGTTCACATATGTTACTAAAAGAAAGTCTCTGTGAGTTTTTGTACCAAGAAGTTTACTGCAGAAGCAGCTTAATGGGATTCACAAGGGACATGAAAGGGATGCCCAGCACAGACAGGAACAGCCGTTTAAAAACATACATCTGTGAGTTTATAGATATCACATATTTGAACATGACATGCAGCAGAGACCTCTCAGCATTTTGCCCACTGCTGAAGGTTATCCTCCAAAGCACAGACTTACGTTAATGATGATATATGCTGTGACTGATGATATACTTTTTTCCTGTCTTTTAGATGAATCACTGGTTTTTTCTTTACTTCTTGCCTTGTACCACATGCTGTATGTGTATGATGCCTCCTCACCATGGAAAGACAGGAGTCGTCTTGTGCTTAAGAGCTTACTGACAAAAAAGGCCTCCACTGAAATGTTGTTTTCAGTGGACTTACTCAGTTGCCATCCTAACTTTTTGTCATCTAAAGGTAAATGATTGGGGGAAAAAAAAAAAAAGAAGCCATATGAGGAAATTGAGACACAAAGAGACCGTGGTTCTAAAGTACAGTGGCAAAAATGACAATTTATAGAGCAGCTATTTTTAATTGTTAATGACACTTGGGATGATTTTTCCTCAATTCAGATCATGAAAAATTAGGTATCTACATCAAAGCTGTGCTTCCTGTGCATATAATTTTAATATTCTAACAATATTAGTTTTATAAGTTAGACAAGGAGAGGTGAGCACTTCTGGAGAGAGAATCACCTGGCCTATTTTAGACATTTGTACACCACACACCATTTTCCTGAGAAGGAGCCCAGGGTTACAAGGTTAGATTTAAATTTAACGTAGACTTAAGAAAAAAGAATTCCAATTCTTATTACCACCCATGTCCTTGAAAACATGACTTTCCCACGGTTAGTGTAATTGAAGCAGCTCACAGTCCTAGTGTTGCCAGGATTACAGAAACCTTCCTCTAGGCACATCTTGTAGCCTACAGCACACCAAAGATAATGCCACCTCACTAAAAATTTATTTTGTAATACCGTTTTTGTGGCCAATACATTGGCTTTTATTCTGCATAGTGCTTTTTGACCACAACAGCTTCCATTTCATCCATAGTTTCCCGCTCAGCTATGGCTGTCTCCCATACAATGGAGAAGCCATCCTGAGGATGGGCCGTATTTGTTTCCCATCTGCATTATCTGTCTGCAAAGTAGACTGCAGGGCTGGCTTTAAGCTGACCCAGCTGGAGTGTCCCTGGAAGAAAACTGGAGATAAATCAGAAGCTTTAGAGCACACAGGAAAGCAATTTTCTTTCCCATACAGAGACAGATTTGGAACAGCTGTGGAGACTGCTGCCATGACTCTGCAGAGAGGGGATGGCCATGAAGGACTGTGCAGAAACACTCTTGATGTTCTGCCTAAAAAATACACCAGCTCTACCTGACACAAAGGCAGATGGGATTTACAGTCGACAGATTTCAGGTTGCTTGCAAGCTGCCTGTAAATACAAGATGTGTGGTCTGGAGAGCTCCCCTGATTGTCCAGCCTTTATACAGCTCAGACATGGGTAGTATTTAATCTTTTTCATTCTTTCTTCTTTTCTTCATATATCATAAACATCTCTGGGAATGAAACTACTTAGTTTCTCATTCACTGGAAATCAGAATATTATTAAGATTTATGTGTCTGACTTGAGTCACTTTGGGACATCTATACATGGCTGAAACTTCTGCAAAAAATCAAAGAGAATTAGACAGTTTTATGCTTAGTCTTGTCAATTCTTGCTTCTAACCTTAGACTAAGTGTAGGGGGAATATGAAAAATACGTGTCAGGACATGGGTCTGAATCTAGGCTTAGAAGTCCACAAATGTCAGGAATGGGTGCATTTGGTTTTGTGATTTGAGCCTCTATTAACATAGTGGAGCCAAAAAGCTTAATGGAGATGAGTTACTTTTTGTTTTGTTGTTGGATAAGCTTGTCAGCATCAGGTGAGAAGATAAACACACAGAGGTCAGCTCTGTGTCTAAGGTGAGAGTGCCTGTCTTTGCGTGGCACTCTCATCTGGGATAGTTAACACGCCTGAGGAGCTCTGAGACAGGATTTCACAGCTCTTTTAACAATGAAGACAAACCTGGAAGCTGAGATACAAGCATGTTCTCCAGTCAGAACTCTAAGACCACTTCAGAACACGCTTCGTGACTAACATGGTAACGCAAGAACCTCCTCACTGTCATTTTGCATCAACGAGGGTGGCTGCAGACAAACGACTTGCACCTTTCGTATACTACGCAAGCCTGTTGATCAACAGCTTTCCCAGCAAAACTCTTCAGGGAGAAGCTTTAATTGGTACTGTCACAAAATGTGTCTTGCTGTCTTTCTCCTTCAGTAAAGGTGCAAAAAGCACTAAAAGTTTCAGAGCAGCAGAAAGCCACATCATCGAGAACGTGGCATTACAGAAAACTGTAAAGGCAAAAGAAATCAACCATGTTCAATGCAAAACAAAGTATTTAGTGCACTGTTTTGAATCTACTGTTTTCAGCACCCTAAATAGATCTGTCCATATCTGTTATTGTTTTCACCAGCTTTCATATCCTGTTTTTCCTCACCTCACTTATAAACAATATTTTCCCTCCTGTGGCATTTTCCTTCAGTTTCAAATTAAAGGCCAAAGGCGTTTCAAATTAAAGGCCAAATGCATTTCAAATAATTTCCTGTTCAATTATGTTTTTAATTTTAAAGAAATTTTGCCAAAGAATGTGATTGCTGATATCTCTTGTTGATGAAAGATCAGCAAAGCACCCCTGGATTTTACAGATGTGCTTGCATCCAGGTAATCGCTTGAGAGCAAATTCACATCTTTGTAAATATTCTTTATTTGTAAATTCTTTAGAATTTCCAAAGTCACTGAATTTCAAGGTGACCTGGTGCACTAAAGATGCAGGTCGATATATTCCAGAATTCTTGAGGAAGAGTGCCACATGTAACTCCCTTGTTTGTAAAATTCCTCTCCTATCCATTAATGTCTCCATAAACAGACTGCAATTTACTTCCTGGAAGTCTATTAAGTAGAATGATAAAAAGGCTGATGTTATTTGAAATAATGGTGTGTGTTGAAGGGTTAAATATACTTGATGTTAAATAAAAAAAATATGTTTATACACCTATTGACTGTTTTCAGACCTCAGTACAGAAGGTGCTAGAGGAATTTAGGATGAATTACCTTACCATTGTTCTGTGTCACATTCTGTAAATTCTGGCACCTATGTTTCCTTCTGTGTTCCCTGAGATTACCTAGAACACAGCCGCACTCATGAGTGAGGAAACAGCACCCATTTGATCACCCTTGCAGCTACCTACATATACTTGCACTGTTTACCCTGCATGGTAGCTTTACTTGAAAACTTCCTGTTAAAATCTTTTTTGAAGATATTCCACTTAAAAAAAAAAAGGAATTTATTTTTTTATCTCCCACCATCGTGGTTTAGCACCATTCAGCAACTAAACACCATGCAGCTGCTTGCTTACTCTTCTCCCCTCCCCACCCCCCACCCCCTCCCAGGTGGGGTGGGGGAGAGAATCAGAAAAAAAACCACCAACTTGTGGTTTGAGATAAAAAACAATGTAATAGGACAGCAAAGGAAGAAGAAATAATAATAATAATGCTGATAAAGGGATATACAAAACCAAGCGATGTACAATGCAATGACCACTCACCACCCAGTGATCAACAGCCCAACCCTGAGCAACTCCAGTTGTATATACTGAGCATGATGTCATATGGTATAGAATATGCCTTTGGCCAGTCTGGGTCAGCTGTCCTGGCTGTGCTCCTTCCCCAGCTTCTTGTGCACTTTCCTGCTCTCAGAGCATAAGCAGCTGAAGTTCTCAAATTAGTGTAAGCACTATAAATGAAAACTGTATAGAATAGAAGTTTACTATTGATTTTTGATTGAATCATGTGTACCTATGATCTTATAACTGCAGGAACAATTTGGTCTAGTTAAATACCCTAGCTCCTGACTGAACATCATGAAAATAGACATCCATGTGATGTAAATAGGATCTCCAATTATTTTAATCCAGAACAGTAATATTCAAAATTTTCTTTCTAGTTCTTAGAGAACACAAAATTAGACCTGAATGTTTAGTTTATTCTTGGGTTTCCTATTCTAATATGATGTTTCAAAGTTAAAAGTGTTCCCTAGTGCCAGTCGAGGAAACTGGATCTCAGCGATTCATGAAACATCTTTTAACCTGCCCTGATTCCAATGAGCAATCTGCTGAAAATAGTACAGACACAGCTTTTGTATAATGGTAATTTGGATGCTTTCACTTCTGAATTGGGAATCCAGACTACTGATGCATCCCAAAGGAATACACATCTGTGTCTGAAGCTGCAGTGTGCTATAGGTTGTCATTCTTACTCATTTTAAATAAAGCTGAATTGTAATAGGTAAAATTTACCCTGGGGTAGCGTCTTTGCAGGCAAGGGCAATGAATTTGGCCCTCAGTTCCTGGCTGTGGGAAATGTGACTAGCAATTCAGCATATTTCATAATAATTACAGGCACATAAAGTAAACAATTGCTTTGACCTAAATGCCTAACAGACACAGAATACACTTAAAAGGATGACTTGATCAGTCTTGACTAGGCAGAAAAGGAAAAGGATTCTGAACATTCATAACGCCCCTGCTTTGTGAATCCATTAGGGATTTAATCTATTAGCTAAATAATTAAATGCATTGTGTGCCAAATCCTGCGTAAGTTATGACAGCAAATAGGCCAGTAAACCATTTATGCTCTTAGTTACACTGGTATAATTGTAGCAATAGATTGGTATTGTGGGTTGGCATACCGTGGCGTGTGTGGGATAGAGTGTGTGCTTTCACAAGCTGTACAGGGATAGAAACACTGCCCATCAGCAAAGATTTCCACCACTGTAACCAGGAGCAGAAATAAATCGTTAATTTGAACACTAATGCTTGTGCACTCTGCAAATTTTAAAAGGCAACAAAACATTTTCAAACACTTCAGCCAATCCGTGTGATTTTAAACTGAAGTTTGAATCACTTTCAAATTTTATTTATAATGCAAACTTTGCCTAGGAATTAACAGCTAGGAAACTTCACATATACTAAGGACTTTGACACTCATCCCAATTATGATGCAATGATTAAAACACTTTAAGAATATTTCAGAGTGTCTGTTTAACATTTTGCTGACGTAGCAAAACATTGTAGACCCTGAAAAGATGTAAACTTAATCCAGACTGCTCAACTTTCCCTTTTAACATCTCTTGAAAAGAATGCAACAAAGTACAGTGGGGTAGTTCTAGGCGCCAATAAAATAATGCTTCATTGTTCTTCATGGAAATTAGTGATGCATAATAATGTATGTCATTACTGCTCATGAAAGCCATAGGAGAAATCATTATTGAATTTTAATGAATGAGTTAACTGCTTGGGATTGTCAGACATAATTATTGCAGAAAAATTAATACTGGCATTCTGTAATTACTACTTCAAATATTGTAATATTTTACTGAAAGGACAATCTGAAATAATTCCTCTTAAGAAAACAAAGGACATACTAGGAAACACTTTATGCATGCAGGACATTTGATTATAGCAATATGGATGTGATGGAAACAGTACGCAAACACACTCAAATATTCACCTTTTTACATCTGCACCTCTTCTAACATGGTACAAGCAAATACAGGTGAATTTTGCAGAGGGATTTCTTAACGTCACCTCTTATTGCCCCGAAACTGCTGTTATCCATAAGGAACTCTGTTTTTATTGTCGGTACAACCCCTTACAGGCTAAATTCCATCCCAGGATTTCCTTATATACACACTTCTGTTAATTCAAAGACATATTAATAGTTCGCCTGATTCCAAAGCGGAAATAAATGTGTTTAGAGTATGCTCCAACTTGCAGTGAAGTCAGCAGGGGAAGAGAAGCAGGCTCAGGGCCAGACCTGGGAAGAAGAGGCAGTGGCATAGGGCGGTGAAATGGCCCACAGCCCAGCTGCCTTCTCTGCCTGTGCCAGAGCCCTGTGGAGCAGCACTCTGACTGAGCAGGGAGGTTCTGCCAAGACGCTCTGCATTGACTCATGGTGTGCTATGACTTTAGAAACACTAAAACACAATTTTATCTTAGAAGCCTAATACCATAATCTCTGCAAAAACAGCTGCATGTGCACTACTCGGACATCAAGGAGAGGCCTTGCAAGAGCAGACCTAAAGATCCGTGAAAACTGCTGACAACACAACTCAGATGGGGCTGTTTCTCCACAGGAATAAGAAAGGAGAAAATCTGAGTGACAGAAGATGGGCCAAAGGTACACACTTGCAAAATGCATTCCTTCCCCTGGCACATCTAACTAGAGTGGCACTCAATCTTTTCAGAAACGCACCGAGCAGTGCTCTACAAAATGCCTTGGCATAAACAGGTACCCGAGGACACTGGCAATCTCATCACACATTCACAATCTCATCTTTCAGAAGATGCAAAACCAAAAAACATCTGTTTCACTAGGCCCATCATCTTTCTGCCAAAATGGAAGATTTTCATCGCTGTAGCTGTTTCCTTCTGGCATGCCATAATAGTGCTGTGTTTGCGGTCGTTTTAGTCCAGAGGTCTTCAATGCAGTGCTGTGACCATAGCCTGTCGGTGCACTCTCACCTTCTCTTGGCTGCTTTTCTTGCATTTCTTTATTTATGAACACTGGTGGTCTGGGGTTTGAGTACATAGCCTGCAAAGCCATAAAGGGAGACAATCTGCTTTAGGACACATCTATCCCCTCTTTATTGTCAGGCACCTTAGCTAGTTATGTATCTAAATGTACTTCAGAAATGCAGGAGAATGGGGGTTAGGATAGTGTCCTGCAAACAAGAGAAGAGGATTTGACTCATGAAGACTTATTTCTTTGCAGTGGATAAGCCTTTGGATTTGAAATTCTGACTAGAACTGGGCAGCTTCATACTTCATTATATATAAACAAAACGCTTTCTTCTTGAAGAGTTCAGTTTGTGTTTGAATTGAATCACTGGTGTCATGCTGCTTTTAAATGTTTCACCTGTCCTATTTTAGATAGGAGAAGAAAAACTGAAAATTAAGCCAGTTTCTAGGGAAAAGTATCACAAATAGCTGATGTGACTAGAAGAAACAAGGTTTCCAAAACAGCAAAAAGAGAAATGTCTCAGTGTAATTTTTAGGGTCAGATTATGGTCTCAGTTTCAGATCAGAATGTACTGTATAACTCCTTTAAAGTGACATATTTCTAAAGGTAATGCCATAGAAAAGTCCTGTTTGGCTGTAAGAGTGATCATTAGTGCTCATTAATTTCATTGCACCTGTATTACTGTACTCTTGTGTTTTGATCTGGTGATCTGTGTGACTATAAAGAGTTAACAGGAAAATGTGGATTTATACATGGCATGAAACTGGTGATCTAGATGTAAGAAGACAATGTTACCCTTTGTTACAGAAACTGCCATCTCATTACTTTATTCCCACGTATTTCTGGTGACATATCAGTAATTGGATGCATAAGCTGTCAGACACCAGTGTTTCCAAGCTCCTTTTCAACTTGGTGTTTCACAGAATGTCAAGCTTTTTTTCTCTGTTTTAATAAAATATGGTGTTATATACAAGACCATTTCATTGCATTCAGTGTCATGCTAGTATTACTCACTGAATCTGTATTGAAAGTGAGTAAAGCCACCTTCTTATTTTGAAGGAATAATGAGCTCAGCTTATAGTCTCCTTTGTGCCAAATAACAATACTGGGATGTTTATGATTTGGAAAATATTAGAAAAATAGACTTGGAAATAACAAAATTGCAGACCACCCCTATAAATACTAAAACCCCATAACATTTTCTTATTACATAAGGTATTAATTAAAGTAAATGAGTTCTAAAAAAATTTTTTGAGTTCTTAGACTGTGCCACTGCACGTGAAAAAAATAATGTTTTCTTTACAAATTACATAATCAGTTTTTCTTTCAAAAGGCCTTAATTCTTGAGTTTTCAAACCATGGTGCTCCTTCACATCGTTTCCTGAGTAATAGAGTTATCTACACCTGATGTAAAGTGACCTCAACTTCTTGCTTATTCATTTGTCTTGAAGTTTGTTTTGCAACATGAATAAACAAATGTGAAAAGTGATAGTCTCAAGAGGAGATCCTCATTTCAGTGTAATACACAATCAGTGTTTTTCTAGCAGCTTGGAAATTGTCAGTTTGGTAAATACTGGGACACTGGTGAATTTGCAGCATTATCTGTGCACACTGCTTCACCAACCACTCTGAAAATCCTTTGGAGATGTCTTGCCCCGCCACAGTCCCAGAGGTAGGGAATGGAAGCTGTAATTCACCACAGGTCACACAGTGTCATTCAACCATTACTGTGTTTGGACCAGTCCTTGTGCTTGTCTAACTCATAACCTCAAAAAAAAGTAGCTATATTCTCCATCCCCTCGTTTAATTTATTCAGAAGTTTCCACAATTTTCTTTAGCTTTTATAAGTAGATCAGACTACCGCTTCTGTGGCAAAGTTGGAGACACCCTACATAAAACAAGAAAAACACCATTTTTTCTTGGTCTCAATTAACGCACTCAGGACATTTCAGCTTTGAAGAGAATCTATGATTATGCTCATGAAAGTCCTGAACATTGGACAGCATATTTTTCCTGAACCGAGACATTAGGAACAGATACTGTCATCCCGTATCATTGCTGTAGTGCAGGAATACACAGGAAAAATAGGAAGTTGGAGTCAAAAGGAGTTTTCAGGCCCCTCAATAGTGCTTAAATCCTCATCAGTGGATGAGTCAGGACTGAAGAACATCACAGAATATCTTGTTTTCCTATGTGACTTTTAAATGAATAGTTTCTTCTTCATTTGTTTAAAAATCCTGCTTAACTAACCTGATCTCCTTCTATGACAAGGTGACCCACTTAGTGGCTGTGGATTTTGCTTATGTAGACTTCAGAAAGCCTTTAACACCATTTCCCACAGCATTCTCATGGAAAAATGTGCTGCTCATTGCTTGGACAAGCATACTTTGCGCTGGGTAAAAAAATGGCTGGATGTCAGGGCCCAGAGAGTTGTGGTGGATGGAGTTAAATCCACTTGGTGGCCAGTCACCAGTGGTGTTGCCCAGGGCTCAGTACTGGGGCCAGTTCTCTTTGATATCTTTACCAATGACCTGGATGAGAGGATCAAGTACACCTTCAGTGAGTCTGCAGATGACACCAAGTTGGGTGGGAGTGTTGATCTGTTTGAGGGAGGGTAGGAAGGCTCTTCAAAGGGATCTGGACAGGCTGGTTCAATGGGCCAAGGCCAACTCTATGAGGTTCAAAGGCCAACTGCAGAGTCTTTTCTGGTTAGGCCACACCTCAGATCCTGTGTTCAGTTTTCAACCCTCACTACAAGACAGACATTGAGGTGCTGGAGCATGTCCGGAGAAGGATAACAGAGCTGGTGAAGGGTCTGGAGCACAAGTCTTGTGAGGAGCAGCTGAGGGAACTGGGCTTGTTTAGCCTGGAGAAGAGGAGACTCAGGAGAGACCTTATTGCTTTCTACAGCTACCAGAAAGGAGATTGCAGGGGCATGGAGGTTTGGCCTCTTCTCCTAACTGACAAGCAGAAATGGCCTCGAGCTACACCAGGGGAGGTTTAGATGGGATATTGGGAAAAATTTCTTGACTGAAAGGGTTGTCAGGCATTGGAACAGGCTGCCCAGACAGTGGTCGAGGTATTTAAGAGACATGTAGATGTGGTTCTTAGAAACATGGTTTAGTGGTAGACTTGGCATTTTAGGTTTTTCCAACCTAAAATATTCTATGAGAAGTATGAACGAAATAACTGAGTGCTTAAGATTTACCTAATCAACTTTGAGTGTTGATGGACAATGTCACCCAAAGAAACTTCACCCATCTAAGAAGGTGGATGAGAAATATCAATTACACAGGATTTCTCTCTTGAGAAAATACTGACTTTTACTTTGAGGAATAAGGAAGCTTAAAACTGCTCCAGTATTTGGAGTATTGTCTGACTGCAACAGCCCCCCAAACCAAGGGTGAACTAACTACATCAATCAATGGTTTGGAGCCATTGAGTATGAATTGCTTTATTTAATTATAATAAGTAAGTAACACAAGAGTAGCAGGTACTTGCAGGTTTCTCAGTCACGACCAAAAGCAAGCATCTTCAGAACAAGAATACTGGCATGTACCCATCACTCTGTACGTGACAGAACTCTTATTCCTCTACCAGCAGCCCACTTGGTATCTATCATCATGCCCATATAACTACAAATACAGTATTATACACCAAACAAATAATTGCTCTTGTTCTCTTTTTTTTTTTTTGGGGTATCAACTTTACTAGGACTAAAACAGACATAGAGGTGAAATGGTCTAGGAGTGTATTAGCAATGTCATTCACCATTATCCTGATGGAATAGTTATTTATTTATCGCTAAGGTTTTGTATATAGCTCAGCAAATTGTATATAGAAAAAAAAAAAAGTACTTTTGGGGCCAATAATTCATTCCAATACACAGTTTCAGTTACAAGAAAACACCAAGGTCTCAACTGTAGCATTATCTTCATCTGTCACAGTTGAGAGTAATGACTATATGAGAGCTTGTAACTGTGATGAATACAACCAATTAATTTCATACCATCATTACTCTTTTACACAACTGTAAAGTTTTCACCTTTTTGTCACAAATCGTCTTCCAGCTGTTCAACCAGCATCTACTTCACTTCTGCTAACGACTTCCCCTGCCAGACTTAGCAATCAACCTTGACAGCTCTATTTTTATAACAGGGTGCAATTTTAAACATATCCCTGGTTTTTCTTTATGTATTATTTACTAACCACACATCACTGACAAAAAATGGAAAGGATTCTGTCCTGTGCTAGAAAATTTGTGGCTTTCAGTGCTGATTCAGCAAATTGCTTCTCACCGTTTCCCATGTGAACAGATTACCGAAGAATTTTTCTTTTATTAAATCTTAAGATGAGAACGTTCACTAAATCATGCATGAAACTTCCATTCAAATGCTGAAATACTGGCATTGTTGAATGGAACCTGTGGGTTAGGCCAATACTGCTTTTAGCGGTTTGCTTAACCCTTATCATTGAAATCACGTATAAAACCACACAAGTATCTTGGGTTAGAAGCTCTCCTAGTTTTCCTGGTTGTGTATTACTATATTGTTGTAAGAGATGACAATACAAAAGTTCTGGCTTCTCTTTTTGTCAGGGAAATCAGTGGTGGAAGTAGAAAGCTAGATAATTTGGTGACTTTCTCCTACACCCATTCAGAGGGGAGAGGCAGTGGTAAGAAATGCTTCTCTTACCCTTTCCTTCCTCTAACCCTTCATCCCTAGTTTAATTTTAGATACAGGGCTATTTTTAAGGAGAACTATTCAGTCGTCCATGTTTGCTTCCAACAGTGACCATTGCAGGTGTGAGCTATAGGATGGGAACTACAACCTGGAGCTCTTTTTTGTCATCTGATAAATGCAGGGAAAAAGAGGAGAGCGATCATTTCTCTCCCTACTTCCTCAGGATAGTACCTCCTCACAACCAACGCCTGTGCTGTCTTCCCTCTTTTGTTCTTCTTCGCCATAAGATCTCCAAAAAGGATATGTGGAGTACTGTTTGTCCTCTTTCAGGCAACTTTGTTAGGGGAAACTTGGCTTTCTATGATGCAGAGTAGCAGAAGGCAGCATTGCACACAATTGACCTGAAACACAAGTGCAGGAGCTACAATACTTTTACTGTGATTGTCTGGAGAAAATTGGTCAGTGACCTACTAAAAAGTTTTGCAAGGGATGCTATCAAAACTATGTGTACCTGGGTCACTGATGATTGACTGAAAGATAGGCTGGAAAAGGAAGTTAAATACTATGCTACACAAAACTGTATAGCACTCTGCAGCATTCACAAACTGATTGATTGCCTCCTCATTAACAGCAGGCAACTACTGGTGCCTGCCAGCCAACCTGTGCCACAGCTGCAGGTTAGCATCCCATCTCCTTCACAGTGCTCTCTCTGCCCTTCCTTCCTGACCTAGACTGGCCTTGCCCCAGGGGATTGTCATCTCCACTAAAATAAAGAAAAACAATAAACCAAGGTATGACAAATGAATGTCAGTGGTTTACAATTGCCCTGATTCCCCCAATATGTTGTAGGAGACAAAGGGTCCTTTTCAGTGAGTTCTTGCATGGAAATACAGTACTCTTGATACAGAGATGTTTGAGAACTAATATCTTGAGTTATTTCAAATTCTAGAGACAGAAATCTTTTTAAAACGATGTCTTGTTAACAACATGGACCTTGACAAGGAACCAAATTCAGTCTTGTAATGTGTATTGTATAGCTCCCATCAGCATCACTACAGGATGTGAAAAGGAAGATATATTCTTCTCAGACACGTAAGAAAAAAGAAAATATTTATCATTCTGAAGTGGGTTTTGTTTGTTTGTTTTATAAAAAAAAATGCAAGCTACTTTGAAAAGATGTTTAGGCATGTTCTCTGGACAGAATTGGCCCTGCTAAGTTTTAATGTTTTGGGGCTGACAGATCGAGCAGGCTAATGCCTTCCAGTGAAACGAAAATGTGCTTTTGTAAAGGCATTTATGACAGCTGAATATGCATCCAAACCAAGAAAATTTAACTGCCACAAGTTTTGTTGGTTGTTTGTTTCTTTGGAGAAATTTAAAATAAAGTTAAATTGTTAGCTACAGTGTTTATGATTCTGATTGTGGACCATGCTGCTTTTCTCCCTTTCTTTCCTTTCAAGATCTCCAGCGTTTTTCTCTGTCTTTTGGCATTTTTCTTTAAGAATGTTATTCTGAAATAAACATCTCCAGTCTTCCACTTCATCACTTTCAATTATGCCAAAGTATTACAGGGCTAACTTGTTCACCTAAGGCATTATGAATTATTTGGTAATACCAGCACATTTTTATATAAGATGAAAACAAATACAGTGCCAGGTAATTAGCAATTTAACATGGATTCCTTTGTTATTCTTTAATGCTACCATGTTCCTGGCCTACTTCCTCCAAGCTGGAAGTTGCTAAAAACAGATGATATGTCTATTACTGTGCTTAAACCAGAAATAAATATAATACAGTGCTGAAGAATTATGCACCAGAACTTAAACATATGGCCCTTCTTAGTGAGTCAGTAGTCATAAAATGACTGCTGGGGGTAATAGCTAACGTTGCTTCACCACTCTTCAGCACCAGAAAAGAAAAAGTCATTTGGAAAGAAGAGGTGTATGAGACAGAAAGCAAGATAATATGCTTCTAAGAAGTTCTTTAATACACTTGGTGAGGCCAGTGTGGTCATAATTCTAAGTCTTGTGAGAAAAACATCTAAAGGTTTATCCTCACAGTAAGTATGTGAAAACAGAGTCCTTTAGGTTAGTCTGCATCCTGATTTTATTCCAGATTCCCTCACCCATCCAGACTTTATTCCTCCAGTTAAACATCAGGGAAGAAATCTTACAAGTGTATGCTATTAGACTTTTCTACCAGCTCTTATTTTTAAGATTCACACCATTCTGTGACAAAGGCTTTGATTGAGCAGGTTCCTGGTCCCTACACAGCTGAGTGTTGTGTTTCAACATTGGCCAAGAAGTCACACAGTTCTTTGCAGTCATCAATAAAGTCACCTATGTTCCTTACTCCAGCACAGCCCACCTAACTTCAGGCTTATATAAGAGGCACTTACACTGGCAGACATGGCTCAGTCTTCTTCTACAGCTAGCATAGAGAAAGCATGGCAACACAGAAGGCAATAAGACTCACCTGACTGCCCAGTTGTTTTTGTTTATTAATGAGGCTGTTGCAAAACACTTAGTTCTTAACTTTATTACTTTGCTGAGTGACTAGAGTCAAGTAAGATAGATCTAAGCTGTCTAAATGAGCAAGGCATAATTGAAAATGAGACAACATGAGAGAATACAAAGACAAAACTAACTGTAAATCCCTTTCTGACTCCTTGCTCTTATCTCTCAACCACTCTAGCATCACTCTCCATCCAGCCTTTCGTAATTTTCTTTATTCATGCTCACAGAATAAATCCATTATACTCATATCATGCAGGAACAAAACCAAACTATTTCCCAATCTTTGAAAGGGATTTTCGAGAGAGCTGAGAATATTCCAAGAAAGGAAGTTGATAGATATATTAATATCATCATCTGGTTGTCATCTTTCTGTACAAGAGCTTGCCTTTGCCTCCTCCTTTCTCTTTGATGTAAAAGGTTCTCATCTTCTCTCCATCAAGAAACTCCCCTCTGCCACCTCCCTTCATACCCTTTGATCTTATCCTCCCACCCATCCCACTACATTCTTCTCACATCCATAATCTGGCACACATCCTCTGATGTTTTGTCTCTTGCATCTCTTTTGCTGCCACACTTAGGACAAACAAGCCTTCTTTCTCCCCCTAACATCCTGATATCATGTCATGCATCTCCTTTCTCTAGGATTTCCACCAGATTTCACTATTTCTGTGCATCAAATTCAAACTCACATTCCTCATTTGCGAGACTCAGCACAGGGCTGTCAAGCTTTCACATGCAAGACGCTACCTTGCTTACCTGTGTTACAATTCTCTGTTGCACTTCATAAGCTTGCATAAAAATTAATTTCCTTATCATACATCAGTTAGATCTTTCCTGAACACGCCGTAATGTGGCACTTTTCCTTCAAGGACACCTTGATTTGGGGTCTTTCACAGAACATATTCCTCCATGCCCTCCTTTCCTACTCCTCGGAGATAAACTTGCCTCATGAGGCTCATTAGCTTTTGTTAAATCCTCCACCTCTCTCAAAGTGGCTACAAAAACTTATACAAAGATCAGTACTGTAAATAAGCTGTGCTAAGTGAATCCATTCTTGCTGATAGTAACCTCAGATGTAACATTAAGATGAATTTAACTGTTTCTTTCAAAGCAGTTTGCAATGAGGAAGTCAAGATGGTCTTTCTGTAACAGCAGTCAGAAAGCATTAACAGGCCCTCTTCCCACCTGCTGAAAGTTAGCTGATTATTTAAAACCAGCTGCTGTAAAGCAAGCTAGAAACTTCAGTTGGCAATATTCCTCCTTCCCTTGGAAGCTGCTTTAAGCTCTTGAGCTGGACCCCAACTGGACTGCAGCCCCGTGATCCTGGGTGATCTCTGCGGCACCTGACTGTGGCCACCCAAAACTTGAGGGAGTTGATCGAAACTAATTGCCCCATTCCCTTCGCAATCAGTGGGCACTTGTGAAAACAGGCACCTGCTGTAGGTTTGCCCTGTCCCTGTTGTCTATGGAGAAATCCTGACTTAAACTGATGACTGACCAAGTATATGCTGGGAACCAGGTGAGTCACATTTCACCTTTGGTGGGAGTTAGGTACGTTGAGTAACTCAGTAGTTCCTTCTCCATTTTCTCATTCTGTCATTCAGCTTTCTGTCAGAATCTTTCTATGCAATGCAAAGGCCATAAAGAAGGTTAGTTGTTTTTACAGACACACGGAGAAATTTATTTTTTTTTTTAAGTGTAAACAAGTGCTGTTGCATACTCAAGGTGCTCATATGTGTTTTTGCAGCAACATAGGATATGAACATCTCACTTCGTGCATTTGGTTGTATGTTTTTACCTGTGATTTTTTAGTTTGGTAAAGTATAAAGTGAGCTGCCAGTGAGTCACTGTCTACACCTGTGACTTTTGCACTGTACATTTAATGTAACTATTCCAACATTCACTGATCTGGTTTTCTGATCTAGCTTGTGTTGTAATTTATTTTAAGTGATGTCTCTTCACAGGCCACTCTTCATCCATTCATTTATTCACTGCATGCGTTATGCAAACCAACAGTTTAAACTTGAGTGGGCAAGCAGTTTACAGTCTTTAAGAAGATAAAAGCATTATCACATCGTGTTTTCATTTGTGTAATACTGATTTCCTCTTGGAAAGCAAGAGGACGCAGAGACAGTACATTCGCAGCTATACAGCACAAACCATACTCAGTTGAAAAAGTACAGACAAAAGCTCAGATAATGGATTTCATTTGCCCCACCCCCCCAAAAAAGTATGCTGAAACCTGTAAGGAACTTGTAGTTATATGTGCACTTCTTAAATGGATTACTTGAGGTCAATAGTCTTTTTAAAGTGTTAAATACTTAGACCTTTAAAACTCGTAATTCATTCAAAGAATTACGTAGGGCTCTACGTTGTGTTTCAGCACAGTAAAGTGGCTGTTGGATGGTGCCAGTAGTTTCTGATGGGAATAACTTCTTAGGAGGTCACTAACTTTCAACCTTTTTTTAACTTTGTTCTTAAAAACTGAAGGTGGGGAGATACTGAAGAGCTTTTATGAGTTACTGCATTGGCATCACCCAAAACTAGCTCACAAAAGATTAGGAAGTTCAGTATAGCATCGAAACTCAGACATGTATGACTTTTTTGCCTGAACTCTGGCAGTGTAGTCATGATTAAAGGTTCTTTTGGAAACTCAGAGCACTCCCCAGGCAAAAGGGAAGAGAATGCAGAAAACAGGGCCCCAAGGGATAATAAAGGCAGATGAGCACTGACAAACGTTGCCAATCTGTTCCTCCTCTTGCTCCTCACAGCTATGCTTCAAAGAGGAATAGCTTAACAGAGAAAAGAACTTGTTCTTTTGTGATAAAGAAAGCAATGAAACAAACTGGAAACACAGTGTTATGAGAAAAGAAAAAACTGAAGTTATCTAAGTGCTTATTTGAATATACATCTCTTCACAGAAACATGAACCAATGTAATACCCTTGAAACCAATGACGATTTAAATTAGCTGGAACTCTGCTCTTAGAATGTCTTCTCTGGTAATAGGAAAGAAAAAAATCCCACTTAAACAATTTTGTCTGTTCTTCCCTTCCCCTCCACATACACACCCAGCTTCTCATTTTCTTACAATTCTGAAAACTGGAAAGAAAAGATGTCTTGAGTTTTCTTTCTGAATTCTTAGCTTTTTTTTCTTTGTAGAAGGGCTTTTATGTCTTTCACCTGCTCCTTCAGAAGCTAACTTGGTGACTTATTCTGGAAACCTGCAAGCACTGAGGGGACAGAGTGATGATTTTATATGCATAGCGATTGATATTCAAGGACTGTGGTGCTTGGTCCCTTGAGAAATCAGGTCCTCTGCTTTTATGTCTTCTGTCCTATTTCCTATGGTTTCTCTGGAGTTTTTGTGTGTTTGTTTTCTTTAAACCATATAATAAAAGTATTTGCAACTGGGTAATATTTTTGTGTACAACTTGGCATCAGACACATAATTCAGCACTTATTAGCTTCACCTGCTGTATTGTTTCCTTTCTAGTAAGTCACTAAACTAATATTTTCCTTTTCCTCCATACTTTCTCTGCTTTACACACAAATTCACAGGGAGAGCACCAACAACGGTCTCTTTTTCCTTTTGGAAATGCATTGTGGAGAACTTTTCTTCTCTCCAGTTTCCATTTTCCCTACCAAGCTCAGACTTCTCAGACTACCCAAGCTACATCAGGCATAAGAAATGCTGAACTGCAATCTCACCCCTCCCCTTGGATTTAGGAATGGCCCTGCAAAGTGGTGTTACTGGGAGCTTTTTTTAAGGATTTCTCTTTCAGTCTTGAGTAGAGATAACTGCTTCATTCTTTCCTTGTGATTTTTTCAGCAGAAGTAGGACTCAGTTTTTATCCAAATACCCATACTGTCACCCATGTCCCTCCTTTCCCAGAACAGTGCCGAGAGCACCCAGCTCTTAAAATGGGTAGAAGTTTGTGTAGCAGAGAGGAGGGAAAGGCAGAAGAAGGAACTGACTAGCACAGCACAGAGTAGAAGAATTTTGGGGTAAGAAAAAGAGCTCACAAGCAAGGAAGAGCTTAAACTTGTGTGTGGCTTAATCATTAACTCCCTCTCAAACCCATTGATTCCCAAAATCTTTTTTGTCTTGGGTACCTTATATGTGGGTTTTTTTAAACATTCACTAACTAAAACATAAAAGCAATCAAAGGAATGAGTTGTACTCACCTCTGCCAGGGACTGCCTTGCTCTGCAGGTTTTATGCTCCTATTTGCACCACCCTCAAGTTCCCTCACTTTGACCCTCTGACTTTTTTATCAGCAGGCATTGATAAGTTCCACCTTATCACCCAGCCCTACCTTTGCAGTGGTAATGGCAGAACTCCCCTGTGAATGTCAGCTGTGAGATACCCGAAGTCAGCCATAAGAAATGCTAACGACAGGACCTGAAATCGTCTGAGCTTTGTGCCGAGTTAGAGCTGTAAGTGCCTATTACCTCTTGAACTGACAGAGGGACAACTCATTGGTACAATCTGACAGGGTTAAATGGCAGTTAGGCACCGAGAGGCTTTGCTTTTTAAAATTTGTGACTGTTCTTGGCAATAACAGTAAGCTGGCAGTACCTGGCAATAACAATAACCTAACCATAATCCAGTCAACCTGAGAACATTAATAGCCCACTAATTAGTAAATAATAAGCAGTTGTAGCCTTTCAGGAGCCTCAGAGTTGTTAAGCAAGGTTTTGCTTACTTTAAAAAAAAACATCTCCTGGATGGTAAACTTCAGTGTTTTTGGTGAAAGTGGGATTTAGAGCTTGTCTGTTGGAAGACTCATCCACAGTGAGACAGGGTGACACAGCTGCTGTTTTTTGCTAGCCCACACTGATGAGCCCCCTAAATGCTCTCGTTGAGCTCTGCATCCGGGTCTGGTTCTGCTCAGAGTTCAGTGTCTGGTGGAGGGGGCCCATGGTGGGATCCTGCTCAATCTTAGCCCCTCCGGCCCAGTAGAGAGAGATGGACACCCTCAGGTGGACCAGGGGGACATGTCCAAATGGGAAACAGTTAATAAATAAGATATAATAAATAAGTTATAAGCAAAGGAAAAATTATTGGTGGTAGTTAATGTATGAGTGCAATTAATAATTGAGTTATGGTCTAATTAATCCATATCCATTGCTTCTTTTGTCCTATTTACCAGTATTTGGGGGAAAAGTTATCATGGGACTCAGTAGTAGCATGCTTGTTGCGTAAGAACTAATAAATTTGGTCTTATGAACTTCTCTTTATCAAGTGCAGTGTGATGCTTCTTAAGTTAATTATAGTGTGGTTTGTGTAGAATTTGCCTCTCCCCTGCTTTCAAGAATGTACCTGAAAGCTCTGACTAGTTAAGATACAGTAAGTCAGAGTTTTCCTGTGGTGCTTAAAACATTTTTGTTGTTGTTGTTTGTTGAGGTTTTTTCACAAATAATGTTTACATCATATAAATTTTCCTACTATACTAAGTAGAGTCTTTATGTTTTTCAGTGTTTCTGTATGTTAAACATACTGGGGAAAATATCCTTCCAAATCAAGAAAGCTACCGTTTTCTGTTTTGTTTAGGTTTTTGATGGGGTTTTTTGTTTGGTTAGTTGTTTTGGGTTTGTGTGTGTGGGTATTTTGTTTTGTTTTGGGGTTTTTTGTGTGGTTTGTTTTGTGTGGCTACTGCGTTGTAATGCAATTACTTCAGACAAGGGGCAACAAGGCTACTTCTCTGAGATGTTAGTAAACTGATGATGTCAAGTGAATCACTGAAGCATAACTCTTTAATTGCCTCATGGAGACTATGGAAATCCTGTAATTGGTCATAAACTGCAAAGGAGGGCGTGGCATCTGCTTCCTCTCTTGTTATATTGTTGTTACTGTCATTTTTGTCCCTTCCTTTGCGACTTCCATGACTGCCAAAGTAACTCCTTGGAGCTGAGCAGAAGATAGATAGTTAGTAAGCAGCAACCAACATTTGGGCTGTCTTCACTGCAGTTATTGTGTATGTGTTGGTTTTGTTTATTTGTTTCCAACTGCTCTGCTAATGAGGCAATGACCAAGCTGTACTGCTCACAAATGAGGGTTTGCTCCAGGCAGCTGCTTTGCCAAGTCCTCCTGTTTCCTTAGGTCACTGCCTTGTTTGCCCTTTAGAGCCATTTTTCCCAGACATCCCAGACAGACTGTACACTGTATGAACCTTAGATCATCTTTTGTGCCTGTGAATATAAAACACTCAACCCAAAGTCACGCTAAAATGCCACTTGCACTAGTGGCAGCATTTCTTCACCTTCCTTCACTTCTACCTTCTCTTTCATAAAATTAAATTACCATACTAATAATCAGAACAGTGCAGAAACAGCCTTAACTTCTTTATTCATTGTAATTTTGCTTATTAATGCACTGGGGGTAGACACAACACAGTATTCGTACATGTGTGAGTTAAGCATCAGTTGTGGAGCAGGATTCAGTAGACGGCTTGAGGAGAGTGGAGAAAACCCCTAGGATTTCTGTACCCTAACTCAGGCTTCTCTCCATGACCTGTACACATGAATCAGGGTTGTAAACAGTCATATTTCCATCTGGAAACTATATTCAGTAATTTTGCCTGCTGGTGCATTGATTTTTATTAAAAAGCAGAGCAGGACCCATCATTTTGGAGGTGGTGGGTCAGATTTTCATGTAATACTGTACAGCTAGAGAGAACACCTCACTGAAAGCAGAAAACCATGCTTCAGGCATTTCTTCATAGTGAGGGCCTATGACTTGTAACCACTAAATTATGGGGCACGAAGCGGCAGCTCACGGATTCTGTTAAAAATGCAAGACTCAAGGATCCAGACAGCAAGCAGAAGCCCTCAGCAGGAGTCTGGATTCTGCTCCAGGCCTGCTTCTGTGCTTGGGCAACTACTGAATATAACTTACCTGAATAGTTTTGAGAGCAGAGTCTAGAATTCCCTTCTATAAATACACTGAAGATATCATGAAGCTTCTATACACTACTACCGCTCACTGCTTATCTCTGTGGCCACATATCTCCTGTGCTCCAACAAAAAATAGAGGGATCCCTTAACATACTTGAGATTACAGGAGATGGCAAGGGCACTATCCTAAGAAGAGTTTATTTCAAATCCCTTTGGCTGACTTGGATATAAATTCCCAGCCTTTCACACCCTAGATATTTGGCTGTACCACCAGTTTATTATTAAATACACAGTTAGGTGTACCACCTTTTCCAGACTTACTTTTATTTCTTCTGTATTTTTCAAACATTCCATTACTTTTTAAAAAGGCAAACGTCAGTATATATAATACAAAAACATTCACCTTCCAATGTTATTATTTTGGCTGCTGACATAATTTGCTTTTTGTATAAACTCATTATTTAGTGAATTATTTTTTCATGTAGGTTTGATCATATTTAGTAATCAAGGTAATTAAATGTAGTGGTCAGAAGTTTGAAATAAACTTGCTTAGGGGTAGCACCTCAACGGACAGTATGCTTGAGTGCAGTCCAGCTATCTCATTATTAATGCTTTGATGGATTTGTAATATTAAAATGTGATGAATTCTCTTTGGAAATTTTATTGTGACATTCCTGATATGGAAGAGGGTATAAATATTTCTACCTAAGTTCATTTAACTTGCACTGTGTGAAACTGCTGTTATAACGAGCTACAGGCTGAACTGAAATAACTAAGAAAGGAATTTTGTGTAGCATGGGGTCTGCAAGGTTAAAGTTCTGGAGAAGCGTTTTTAAACACAGATATTATTCTTTTTTTTTTTTTTTTTTAAAAGGAAGAATCGAAAAGTTATAGAAAAAGTAGAGAAGATGTAAGGTCACGGGCTAACTGGTTTACCTGTGTGTTTCATGCTTTTGTTTGGCATGCTAGAACATTATATTTCAACCAGGCTCCTCCTGCACCCACATGACTCAAGATTTCAATGAGCTATTCTAGCCACCAGTGTAAAAAGGCAAAGAACAGGTACTGAAGTTTGCCAGTTTGGAAGCAGTTCCACAGAACTCCAAGTCCAAGTATGGTCTGGACTGCTACAGTACCACCAGAGGCCAAGCTTCATATTTCCTATTTCCAAGTGCCCTGTTTATGTGTCATGGCCACGCTAATAATACAAAATAAACCTTAGATCTGCGTCTTCGTAGATCAGGTGGCAAGTCATCTGCTAAAGCACAATATAGCAGAAAAGCTAATTTAGCATGTGCTGAAGCAGTCATTTATATTACACTGACTTTTCCAGTGGAATTCTGTAACGTACTGATCTACAACAGCATGAATATTCCTGAGCGTAAGAAGAAACAAAACAGAGCAAACAAAAAAATCCATCCTTCGGGAGATGACAGTGTTGGTAGCTGTTAAGAAGACTTCAGAATTTCAGTAGGCAGCTGCTACTTAGACTACACAGCAACAAAAAATATGATTACTCAAAAAACTTTGAATGGCTCCTGAATAATTCTAACTTCTGACTGTTTGTTACAAGCAATGAGAACGCAGCGAGGAATCATTCACGAGGTAATTTTTACAGAGAATGTTATTTTCAGAGCTAAAGCGCACAGAGAATCAGGTGACCGTGGGCACATTTGACTTGTGGGCTAAACAGTTTGTGAGATATTTGTAATGAAAGTTAATTGTACATTTTGATTTCTTACTATTATTGTTATAGTAGCCAGATCATTGCTGCTGTAGCAGATGTTTACGAAAGTCATTGACCTACCTCATCCGCCTGCAGGATGGTGGGTGGATATCACCTCAAGTTTCAGAATGGTATGGTTTGCAAATGCTACTTCACTTTGTCACTTCATCATCCTAATTTCTAAGGAGAGAATTATATCAGACATGCTTTACAAGTCTGTCCTGGTGAATTAGCAATTGGTGTGATTCCCCATGGGCACTAAAAGTAACAAAATTTATTTACAACCCTGGCAAACAAGCCTGGCATTTTGTTGAATGAGCATTCAAAATCCATTCATCCTCACTGCAATTTCTTTTTTTTAGATTTAATATTGGTTTTTGCACATGATGTACCATAGAAGAGATATATTATCATATATCATCAAATGTAATTTTTTTAAACATGATGTAATAAGTCATTGGAAGAATCTACAAAGGGATACTGTAACTTCTCCATCATTTTCACTCTTTAAATTGAGATTAAGTGTGAGTGCCTGTCACAGGGGCTCAGTTGTCCAAGTGAAGGTGTCTAGTGCCAGGTGATATGCTGTAAGGTACCCTGCAAGCCTCCATCCACTGCCCCAGGAGGCCAGGGGTCATGGATTCATTGCCCTACTGCAACCCCTACCACCCTCGGGCATTGAGGCTGACACTAGCAGCCTCTCTATAGACTACTGACACCACCCTCTTCGATCAGTAATGGGTCTTGGGGCGCAGGACTTAAATATAATTTTCCCTATGTTTGTGTCTTCTGCACACCTCTGTTGGAGCACTGCTGAATTTAGTGGAGTTTACATATCTATGCAGCAAAACAGAATTTGTTTCACTGCATTAAAATCAGTGTACACTGTAAATCCCCAGAATCTCTTTGGCACAGCTCATGAAGCTGTACATCTCAGAGAATTGCTTCAGATCTGTGTCAAGGCTTCTGACTCAGAAACCTTCATATAATCACAAAACCGTATAAATTTCAGATAAAAGAATACATTCTGTTTCTGGAGTTTTTTTAACCTAAATTCCGTGTTTGTGACTGCAACTTTAAAAGTCAGCAACCTTGATATGTCTTTGAAAGTTTTCCGAAACTTGCAATCCTAAGTCTCTGCCAGCAAGAACTTAATCATTCAGTTATTTTTACTTTCAGCTTTTTTCTTAATGTCTTTCCTATCCCAGATACCCTCTGGTGTCCATTTTTGTGTTTCAAAAGAGGACCAGAGAGACTGATGATGCAACAGCCTTGTAGATGTCGGTGTTCTTGGCAGACTCCAGCTGAACTTCTGCTGCAGATAGGAGTAGGTGGGACAACTCTCAAAATGGTCCCAAAAGCAGGTATGTGAGAGATGGAGACACCTTCCAAGGTGAAAAGAAGAGGTGATGCAGTTGTATTCACAGCTCTAAACACCAGGAGGGAAGGCAGATAATGTTTCCTCAGAGACTGTCTGTGGGACATTCAGGAAAGTTCAGGAAGATTAACTAGAGCTATAAAGTTAAATCTCATAAGTAGAATACAGAAATTAAAGGCAGATTTTTTGAGCTGAAAGATCACACAGGAAGGCAAGAGACTTGGCTTCTGTTTCCGCCTCTGGCACTGACCTTCTGCATGACCACCTTTGTTGGCTGTTGTCACTCCTCTCCTCTTAGCAGAAAAGTAATAAGGATATTTGCCTACTCTGAAAATGGTTTGAGATCCAATAATATTATTGAGTTATTGTTTTATGGATGCTGTTATTCAGAAACAGTTGTGCTTTGGAACTTTATGAGACAGCCCTGTCTCATATAAGGCAGGAAAGACAGGAACCTAAAGTCCATCTTGTTTCTGCAGGAGGTGTTTACTTCTGGGTTTGTTTTCTGGGTTCCTTCTGAAAGTAAATGCCCTGAAAAAATCACATCAGTCATGTCCTAAAATTGCCTTTTTCTTCCCATGAACTGTAAAGAGCACCTAGAATGACCAGCTTACAGCTGACATTGGACATTAGGAGAAATGAATTCCACCTTCTGAATTAACTTTCCTGAGCATGCCAAGACACTGACAGTTCCCGTAGCACCAAAATTAATCTGTTTTCCAGGAAAATTTTGCTATCTTCTGTATTAACTACCTAATTTGATCCAAAAAATGCTAAGAGAAAATGGGTAGTTGTCCATCTTAACCATTTTAAACTTGAACAGTGTTTGTCTTCTGAAATTTAATTAGGTGATCAAGCTATTATTCCTTCTGACACCCACGCAAATACATTAGGTTTCCCACTGTGTTATATTTCTATACGTTTCACTTATCCCTAAAGCCAGGTAATGTTGGGTTACTTAGACATCAGAGGCAACAGGGAAAAAAAAATATGTTTTATTTCTTCTTCAGCTTGATAGGACACTGGTAAAATGGATGAATAAAACGTGCTACATTATTGTATCCAAGCTGTATCCTGGACAGAGATCCCTATAGTATTTATAATCGCAGTGCATACCATTATGTTGACAATGCTGGTTGTGAGGATGTACTTTCAGAACTTCCAGTGCTGGAGAGGGAAAATGTACCTTCCCACAGTAAACCATGGACAGATAAGTCATCTTATTCTCTGTAGTCTTTTTACCTCCTGCTGTTAGCAATGCTTTTGGCTCCAGTGCAGGACTCATGGCCACATGTCTGCAAACATATGTTTTCCCCTAATGGCTGTATGCCTTTACTCCCTTCTGCTGGAATTCCAAAGCTCAACTTTCAATCGAAAGTGTAGGCTCCTCTTACGTATTTTACCTATCACGTCTATTATGTTGTCTTCTCCTTGGAAAGGATTAGAGATGTTGCCAGAGGGAGGTGCCAGTTTCCACCCTGGATAATCAGGCAAACTGTAGCAGCACAGAAACCTCCCCAGAACTGTTAAAAGTGTAGTTTTTTATGCCCTGTTTTTCATCAGATATTTATACTACTAGTGTAAATTCAGTGCTGGTTTTTTATGCCATTTGAAATGAGGTCATAGAGCTGACTGTCGGTTATGGTCTCATGTTTCTATTTACAGATACTGAGATATAACAGTTTTTTAAAGAGTGCAGTAGTAGCGTATTTGTAGCATATGTTATTGAAAAGGTTGTATTGCAGAGGTTTAGAAGCAAGGAAATAGAAAAACCAGCAGCCAAAGTCTCCAAAGAGAAAAGGTTTGCTAAAACTGCGAGTTCCACAGATGTACCACACATGAGCAAGTGAAAAAGTGATTATGAGGGTTATAATGGCAGCCGTGAATCCATAATGCATAATGCATTCATCCCAAGGTGCATTTGTGCATCTGTTAAGGCATTTTCACTAGTAGTGTAAGAGCTTTTAAAACCATTTTCTGAACTGTTTAGGTCATTTGCAGTGTTTAATTGATATTTTGTGGTTTTGTCCTTATTACTTTCTGACATTAAGCCATGACACAATGCATTAATATATTATAGTGACAGTTGTTCCAGCTTCCCTTGGTGATTCATCCCTTTGAGCCCTGTCATCATTTTTGCATATTTCTTTGTGTCCTCTTCTGCTTTTGCAGAGTCCCTGAGACAATAAGTTGGCCCTAGCTAGGCATGGTAGTGTGTCTGAGTCTGGGCTTGTTTTCCTAGAGGGTCATGTAAGCCAGAACGTAGCCTAAGGTCCTTTGCTGAGAAATAAAGTAATTTCTGTTCTTCCTCTTGTCATACGAGCAGCATTCTGCTCCAATTCATCTTTGATCTCCCTGACACTAAAGTAACACCCAGACAGTTCCTCACTGAGCTTAATTCTTCCCTTACTGATTTTGTACAAAATAAAAAGTGAGATTACTCTTGATCTACACCAGTGGGAGTGAGAAGAGATTCTGGCCCAGTGATCCATTTCCAACCTCACCTATCTAGGTGCTGTTCATGGTGATTTAAATGAAGGCTGAAGCTGGTATTTTGCCTTCTGAATTCTAATTTCTCTTCCAATCAACCACATCTCCCTTACGTACTTACAGAGAGCACCACATCCTCCCTGCTGCTTTTGGTTTTGAGGCCTAAAACTGATCTTGCTTTTGAAATTAGTCTTTTTCTTTGTTTCTTCTTTTTTTTTCCTTTCATTTTTTCAATACGGTAATGCCAGACAGACCACACAGCTGTTTATATCAATGACACACAAGAATAAAGAGGACAAGAAAAGATGAGTTATTAGAGTGACACTTGCTTGGCTTCCCTATAAGGTAGTCTGTATACGCTGCAAGTTAGTGGAGACGCTGTCAGCACAATTAAGTGATTTGTAAGTGGGGAAGAAAATAAAGCTGTAAAATTCTCCATTTATCATCTCCCTGAGCTGTTCCCTCCCCCAGCAATGATATCACCAGCACAAAGCCCATCAGACACATCTTTATTCTGACCAGAACAATGCTCTCTGAGCGTGTTGCTAACCCCTTGCTTCAGTCTCCTCTGAGGTACAGCTTGTTGGTTTTTTTTCTTAGTCAACGTAGATTATGTTCACTGCTTCACACCTCTCAGATTTATGAATTATTTCCTTTAAAAATAACTCCAGAAGATATGTCAGCCATGATTTATTCTGTATGATATTACAACAAATTTCTTTCATGAGCTGATACTTTGCCAGACATTTTCTGGCCTCCAGGCCTGAGTCCCTCTGTTCACCCCAGTGTAAAGCAAACATCACTGAATTCGCTACTGATAAGCACATGGGTAAAACCAGCACCTCTGAAAACAGAACAAGATCTGAAACTAACTTTTTGAAGGGTGATAAGTGGTTTGGGGAATAAGATTTGAGGATGCATGATGCAGCTTAAAGGAGTCACAATATGACGAAGGACAAATAGCCAAGTGTGGATTTATTTGATGGACTGAAGAAATCGTAGAATCACAGAATGGTTTGGGTTGGAAGTGCCCTGAAAAATTATCTAGTCCCAACCCCCCCTGCCATGGGCAGAGACACCTTCCACTAGACCAGGTTGCTCAAAGCCTCATCCAGCCTGGCCTTGAAGACAGCCAAGGATGGGGCATCCACAGCTTCTCTGGGCAACCTGTTCCAGTGCTTCACCACCCTGTCCGTGAAGAATATTTTCTTGATATCTAATATAAATCCCTCCCCCTTTCAATATAAACCCTTTACCCCTTGTCTTGTCACTACAGGCCCTTGTAAAATGTCCCCCTCTAGCTTTCTTTCAGGTCCCGTCAGGTACTGGAAGGCTGCAATAGGGGCTCCCTGGCCCCTCCTCTTCTCCAGGCTGAACAAGCCCAATTCTCTCAGCCTTTCATCATAGCAGAGGTGCTTCAGCCCTCTGATCATCTTCGTGGCCTCCTCGGGACTCGCTCCAACCAGTCTATATCCTTCTGATATTGAGGGTTCCACAGCTGGATGCAGCACTCCAGGTGGGGTCTCACCAGAGCAGAGTACAGGGGGAGAATCACCTCCCTCAACCTGCTGGCCATGCTTCTCTGGATACAGCCCAGGGTACAATTGGCTTTCTGGGCTGCCAGTGTAGACACACAGCTCATGTGCAGCTTTTCATCCACCAACACCCCCAAGTCCTTCTCCTCAGGGCTATTCTCAATCCATTCTCCACCCAACCTATCACTGTATTTAGGATTAGCCCAACCCACATGCAGGACCTTGTACTTGGCCTTGTTGAACTCCATGAGGTTGGCAGTGGCCCACCTCTCCAACCTGTCCAAGTCCCTCTGGATGGCATCCCTTCCCTCCAGCATGTCACCACAGCACGCAGCTTGGTGTCGTCGTCAAACTTGCTGAGGGTGCACTCAATCCCACCGTTCATGTCACTGACAAAGATGTTAAACAGCACCGGTCCCAACACTGACCCCTGAGGAACATCGCTTGTCCCTGGTCTCCACTCAGACATCAAGCCATTGACCACAACTCTTTAAGTGCGGCCTTCAAGCCAGTTCCTTATGCACTGAATGGTCCATCCATCAAATCCATGACTCTCCAGTTTAGAGACAAGGATGTTGTGGATGGTGTCCAACGCTTTGCACAAGTCCAGGTAGGTGACATCAGTTGCCCTTCCTTTATCCACCAAGGTCATGACGCCATCATAGAAGGCCACCATATTAGCCTATCCATTATTTAAGTTATCCATTGAAGGGTATAATCCTCAATCAGGTACTGGACAACATGCCTGCAGAATCCCACTACTATTCCTGTATGTTAATGTTACAGACATCCTACCTCTGCTCCTTTTCCATCAGCGAAACACCTGCTGATGTTTGTATATTGGTAAGAGCTGCTTTGAACTGTTTAAGTCTAATTTACCTTTTTTATTCCATTGCATTGGAGGGCAAATAAGTACTCAGAGATCTAGATAAAGCACCACACTTACTAACCAGCATAAAAAAATAGATAGATGGATAGATAGATAGATAGATAGATAGATTAGTACGTATAGCCAGAGGAGTTGTGGAGAGTTGTGCAGGCTGCAGAAGATCAGTTTAAATGTTAAACACAAAAGAGAGAAGGTACAGGTGCAGTTTATAGGAACAAACATACTGTGATAAACGAGAACAGAGAGCTGAAAGAAAGGTGGATGAATGTCTTGAGATAAGCCAGATGCGTAGACACACATTTAAAATTTGGAGTTAAACAAAATGTTTATCCGAGGCTCTGAAATGTGGGATCTATAATGAATGCACAGGGCTAGGACAGAACTTGCAGTTCCCTTTGGTGTCTGGGGGATTTGCATCTCAAAGCAAAGAACAACCACACAGGTGGTGGCATGGGCAGATGCCCCTTCTGAGTAATCTGAGCAACCTGTCCAGCTTTCTTTGCTACTGATGGAAGATAAAAGGAGGTGGTGAAGGGAAGAGTGTGAGAATTAATGGGATGACAGAAGACTCTCTTGGCCTTCCTCATAAATCTGTTCCTCACTGGAAGTTCTTAGCTGCGAGAAGGAATATTAAGATTACCCATCTGAGACAGCCTGAGACCTACCTGAGGCAGTAATGTGTTATTTCTGCTATATAGAGTGGGGGTTTCCAAAGAGACCAGGAGTCTGATTCACTGAATTTATCTCTACCTTTAGAAACTTGCATTTCACACTAACAAGTTACTGGGGAAAACACAGAAATAAGGATCAAATTGTTCCTTAAATATTATTAAATGCATAGTCATTAGTGTCTTCCTTCCTTTTAGTCTTTACCATTGTTTAAATAATGTTTTCAGTTCCCAAGGCATAGAATATATTTTTAAAGAAACTTCACAAGTTTGCTTCTCATTATATTTTTATACCATATAGAATGTCCTGATTTGCTCAAAAACTGTCCTATTAAAATACAGTGAATAACCTGAATAACCTCTGTGTGAACCTGACCCTTATTATCTCACAGTTTCAGTTGCTCCAGCACACTCCTCCCATCATCTCTGACTAACAGCAGTTTCTTTTGAAACCTGCTCAGTTGCTTCTCTCTGTGTAAACCTTTATTCCAGCAGAAAATGCATCTGTCCCCTACCATTTGCACAGTATGGAACTGCCACCCGCATGCTGCCTGCGCTGCGACTGGGAGCTGAGTGTGGCCCCCCGGCTCTGGCCAACAGGTCAGGAGGGCCCTCCCAAGCCCCATGGCCTTTCTCAGCTCCATAGCTGGGAGGTGGAGAACGCGTCAGACTGTTCCCCGAGGTGCTGGCAAAGCACCTCACTAATTTTACACCACCAGCATCTCCCCCATAATGCTAGAAAATTGTTCCAGGAAAAAAACATTGCCAGAAGAGCTTTTGCAGTAAAAGGCAGGGAGAATCTTATCCATCCATCAAGGCAGTAAGCTAACACTTTTGCTCTTTGTGAATGTGACTGTGCTTGAATAGTTTTACCCCTATTTTCTGCTCTTATACCCCTTTTCTCCCCAAATCTTTGTTCTGGGACATCTTCACAGAACCTTTCCTATCTTTTCTTCCTGGAATATTTAAGGTGATGTCCACTACCCTACTATATGCCAGCATTTATCATGAGGAGTATCTTTCCTTCTGTATCTCCTAATCAAAAGAACAAGAAATAGATGGAATGAAAAGTGTAGAGGCTCAGAGTGACAGGGGAAGTCAAGTTTCAAAACACAGGAAAAAAGATGTGCCAAGTCACAGCAAGACTGTTATTTTGATAGTGCTGATGGCGCACAACATAATGATGGTAACAGGTAGAAACAAATCCTGTCTCACAAAGCTCATTTTGCTTTAAGCAGGAGCTGCAGAATTGGCCCCCTTCTCTCTGTGCAGCTTTCATGAGTCTGGAATTGGCACAGTCTCAAGCTCCACTTCTAGTCCCAAAACAAGATTTTGAAAGCAACATAGCCTTTTGGTTCTTCATCGTCAAGGAGACTGGGCCATTTCAAGACCCATTCCATAATAAATTACTACTAACTGCCAGCTGTTAACAAACTCAACATTGTCTCCCTTCTGTATTAACAGCTGTGTTACAAGATGAAAGAAAAAGGGAGAGAGGAAAGGGCTTGAAACAACCCCATGGTGCCAGTGAACTTCGTGTGCTCTGATTTGTGAAGAATTCAGTGATTGTGTTTTAACAACATGAAAGTATTGAAAAAGGAAAGTGAGCAAGCATTAAATGACCCGCAATATTATGATATGATTTCTTGCTGCATGGCAGAGATTGGACCCTGACCTATACAAAAAAAACCCTCCTTGCATCCCCAAAGTACATATAGGCAATGTCAAAGTTCACTGCTCATTGGAATAACTAATTTGTCCTTTTAATACTCAAGAGTTTGCAAGTTTGATAATGAAGCCTCTGGGAATAGTACCAATACAATCAATATATGCAATACTTCTGCTTAAACATTGCAGCAATAATCTGTCAACATACTAGAGAAAAAAGGCTTCACTAAGTCGTCTGTATATTTCAGTAACTCAGAATTGCTTAGCTCTAATGCAACACTTGGTTGCCAGGTCAATCTAGTAATAGTCATTGTGACAAAATACATTTATGTATGTGCATCAGTGAACAAATTTAATGATGTTGGATAGTGCAGTAATAAGAAGTTGTGCAAAATGTTTTGCTAGAGACTACAATGAGGTGGGACGGGGATAAAGCATAAAAAAATTCAAGTATTGAAATTAGGCTTTACAAAAGGGTTTTGAAAACACAAACCTCTTTTGTGCCACTAGAAATGTACTCTGCTGGCAAATCAAGACACAAAGCAAAGCATTTTGAGGCACCATCAAGGGTTTGTTAAAATATGGCTGGACACTGAAGCAAAGCCAATTTACACAGTACCAGTTGGCAAGCACAGGAGTGTTTATTCTGCTTGATAAGCATCTCCTTAGTAACTCTATGAGTCAATAAATTGGGTTGATGAGCAGCATGTGGGGGAAAAAACTTGAGTGTAATAACAGTGCAACATGGAGAATGTTAACCAAATGTTACGAATAGTAAATTGAAATCAAGGCTTCAGAGGTTGCTTTTTGCAAGGAGATGCAGGGTAAATACATGAAAGGTGAATAACAAGAAACATGCAAGGGAAGATAATGGGCCAAATTAGCCAGCAGCTCACATCCATGCTTAATTCCCCTGCTTGCTCAAGTTAGATTCTGAATTGATTTTCCCTGTTTGTCAGTCCTTTATTTGAATTGCTGTTGACTGAATGCCAGCAATTGTGAGTGGCACATAGAGGAAAATGAGGTCCTTGTTTAGGTGGGGTAAATCTGTCTCATAAGCAAGCTAACACGTGTAATGGTAGCTTAAAGGACCTCTTTACATCCCAAGGCTAGTTTGGTCTCCACTCCCTAACAACTACTGGTTTTGATACCAAGGACAGACAAGGGACAGGTAAGTGAAATATTAATCAGTGGAAATCCCCATTTCTGAGATGAAGTTGCATAGGAATCCCTAACATCACCAGGGCAAGCCTTCATTGTTGATCACAAATCCATCAAAACCTTGATTTGTGCTATGTATCTCCTTTCCCAACCTTTTACTTCTAGGCTAGCCTCTCTGGGGAAATTTCAGATGAGGTAACGCTGCCTGAAATGATCAGCAATAGTAATAGCATAGAGAATGGAATTTTAAATTCCAGCCATATATTTAATATTCTCCATTGCTGTCTAAGGGAGCCAAGCATATTTAAAATCAAATGCAGAAGGCCTTTGCATAAGATGAATAGCCTATGAGGTCACAGAGAACGGTTATGATTATCTAGTCTGACCTTTTGAATAACTCAGATCCTGCCGTGTCACCTAATCATCCCTACACCAAACCCATAACTTCTGACTACAGTATGACAGATATTTCAGAAACACATCCAGAACAGATTTAAAGAATTAAAGTGACAAAGAATCAATTGTATCATTAGTAAGCTGTTCCTGTGGTCAATTATTAAAGCTGATTCACAGAAAATGTTGACAGAACCATGCCCCCAAACAAAGTGCACTCTGATGAAATCAAAGTGCTTCACAAAACGCTGTAGAGTGGTATGGTTTCGCTTCGGGTAAGAGAAGAGCTTCAGGCTGACATATTTAAATTCTTTATGTTTTGAAATGTCTTCACTAGAAATTCTCATTTTATATTTTTCTATAACAAAATTAAATAAAAGCAATGCAACTTCCTGAATTTTTGTTTACTAAGAAATTTGGATTCTTGGGCTTCATTCAGTCAAAATAGAGGTATATATTAAAAGGAGATATATAATAGTCTTAGTTGTTCCATCCATTAATTAATTAGTCTCACAATTAAACTCTTATAATCCAGGCTGAACTTGAACTGGATTGACTTCAGATCTTATTTTTTATATAGTAGTGTGCCTGATGACCAGCTTTTACAATTTTCTTTATTTTTCCCTTATGAACAAGTAATATTTTTAACTTTCTCCTGGAAAACAGGATAGATTGAGGTTCTCTAGACTGTCACCATGAAGTGGTTTTTGTACGCTTTAATCCTTATGACAGCACTTTTAAGCTCTTTCCAGTTTTCAGCATCCCTTCTAAACACGTGGCTACGTTATTACAAGCACTGAACTACTGGCACTTTCTACATTCAGTGTATAGTCACCGCCATTAACTTCTAACAAGCCTCTTAGCTCTCTTCACTAATGTATTAAGATTTATGTGATCAAACTTAAGGAGCATTGCATCTCATCCTAAAATACAGCAGATGAATCATGCCCTGAAAGTGCTGACTTATATTCATTGACTACCAGTGGAGCCTTGATGACAGCTCAAAAGTAGACATCAGCACTGTAGATATTGAAAGGTAGGCGGGATTAATTCCTCTGCAAGAAACCAATGGTCTGAATCAGTTATTGGCTCAGAGACATACAGTTTCTAAATCTTTTTTGTATTATACTCACAACAGTTTTCTTGTCTTTGTATAAATGGAAAAAAAATTCCAAGGTGAAAATGTTGACTCATCCACCCATGGAGTTTCTATCATTGTTTTAACATAATTTTTTGTATGTCCAGCCATGACTGTTGATAGAGTCATTCAGGCTAATCAGAGGTTAAATGGAGAAATTAGTATGTGAGTTATATTTTAAATCCAAGTGTCCACAAGACAAAGTGACGGTAGGGGGATAAGTTTATGTATCACTGAAAACTGTTAAGACATGTCTAAGTTGCACCTAAACAGCGAGTGAGAACAATAATTTTTTGTCTTACTGTAGTTGCTGCTTCTCACTATCACAGTATTTTGCCTCCTGCATGTGGACACAGCATTTCTGCTTCACAGAAAGACAGGTTCATGTCCCCGACTCAAAAGACTTAAAAGGTTTGCCAGCTCAATTTTTGGACTCTCTAATAAGGCAGTCAGTAAGTATCCAGACAGGATGGTGAGTAAGAAAATCTGTGATTTTTTCTCATAGAATCACAGAATGGTTTGGGTTGGAAGAGACTTCTGAGGATCATCTAGTTCCAACCCCCCTGCCATGGGCAGGGACATCTTTCATTAGATCAACTTGATCAAGGCCCCGTTCAACCTGGCCTTGAACACTTCCAACGACAGGGCATCCACAATTTCTCTGGATAACCTCTTGCACTGCCTCATCACCCTCACTGTAAAAAATTTCTGATTTCCACCTGGACATCGAGCCATTGACTGTAACTGTTTGGATGTGGTCATCCAGCCAATAAACTGCTAAACTTCTCAGTTACATCATTGTCCTCTGGAAGCCTCTGACTAAAGCACTTCATCACCTATTTACCTTCTCACCTTTTGTCTCTCAACATAAAGTGTGGAAGCTGGGTCTGTTTCTTAATATGTAAGCGTTTAAAGCAACATGACTTTCCTCTGGGGCCTCTAAATTTATTGGGATGAATAAAGAGGTAAATAGTGTTAACTGTTGACAGAGAACTTGTTTTGCAGTCATAATGGTTTTAATTGTCAATAGACAAGAGCTGAGATCTCAGACTGAGTAATTTCTGTGAAGAGCATTTCTCCTGGCTTCGGTGAGACTTCTCCATACCCAGAGTGAGTAGAAGACCAGATGTTTGGCCAGGATCTGAGCTGGCATCAAAAGGGTGAAAAGCTGTACAGCTCACACTAATTTGTGCTATACAATCAGCTTGTCTCCATCACAATTAAAGCCTGTTTTTCTTTCATATCAGAAGAGAATTATTACTTTGTTCCATGCAAAAAGGGATATATTGTGTAGTAATAATAGGAATACATTAAAAATATTTAAAATCTTTTAATCATTTCAAGTATGGGGAATAATATACAGCCTTCCATTTCATTTATTTAAAAATACTGTATTTTTAGGGGGTTTATTGTATTAAACATATAATAAGTATGGAATGAAATGATCAGATCATTTGTTGTAATGTATTATGCTCTTCAACAGCTATTCCACCCTAAGGCGTGAATTAAATGGGGTCCCATGATAATATTTCTTCCTTCTTTGTTTATATAATTTCTTATGGTATTTGCTAAGTCTACCATTCTTGTTAGACCAGTATGCTATTCTATTTTAGACAGAGAATTTAATATTTTCCAATTTATTGTGACAATAAAGCTTGATAAAGGATATGAAAAATGTATTTCTTTCCCTCTTTAATGAAAGACTGACTTTTATCCAAACTATGCTAAGTTAAAATGAATTTATATCTGAAAGTCCATAAATATCTACACTTTAGTAGATATTTAATGGAAAGCACTTTAAGAAATAGGCATTAAGAGCCAGATTTCAAGATACTGTGTGAAGTACAATACAGTGTTAAAGATTATAACGATACCCAAATTTGGTAGGTATAACTCAGGACTTCTAGAAAAGTCAGATGTTGCAGGAGGTGGAGCTGTGTGTGATGTCTTAGGGCATGTCAGATGGCACTAATATTTACATACGTGTGGAGCCTCTGCTTTAGAGAGAGCTGAGCTGCTTCCTATGGTCCATTGACTGTGTTAACTGAAACTTCATTAACTTTGACAAGGGACTAGACACCTAATGGACAAGGAGACATCTACATTTAAATTACTTACTCTGCAAACTGAATTCTATCCTCAGGCAAAACTGGTTGTCTAGGCTTCCACTGATGCCAATAAAGTAGCATCTCCTTAGACAATTCATCCAGTCTAGACCTCATGACTCACTTCCTACAGATGCCTCTTTTACTTATACCTACTTTAGGTTACGTGCCATAGAAGCAATATGTAGTCATGTCAGCAGAAAAACAACATTTGACAAGAAATAGTGTCTACCTTAGACAATTTTTAAAACTGTAACTGGTGGATGACCAGTAATATAGACATGCACTGATTCCCTCTACAGATGTAATTCCACCTGTCTGTGACTCTGAATTATAATGCTGACTTTAAATTAAGTAATTACATTTCAGAGGAGGACTGTATCTTTTGGTGTGTTCTGAGGGACAGACACAAACAGACCCTATTTCTTCAGGGCAATATTTGGATGTCTGAACTAAAAGAACCTTGTTTCTCTTTAGGCAATTCCCTACTCTTATTTTCTGCACTGCCTCTACATTTCCTCATGAATGAAACAAAAGATTTGTGAACAAACGCTTTTGACTGTGCCACTTCATTGCTCTTGAAAAGGATTAATTTTTTTATTTTGAAATGAATCCCTTTAAAAACACACAAATGTTTTAAACTTTTTATCAATAGTCAAGAGGACTGCTTCCTTCAGGTGTATAGCACAAACCTTTACTGCTTGAGTTAACAGTGACTAGAATCCGTAAGTTCCCCTTGTGGGACATCCCCTAGCAAGACAGGGTACCTGGTGCAGGACATCCACAGTAGCAAACAATTGGAAGAAGGAGAAATTACTGGAAAATAAGTCAGTCTTTGCTTTTGTGAAATCAAGTAAGCTTGTTTTAATTAATACATAAGCATTATGGGAGGATAGAGAATGTGTAGTATTGTTTGGTGGGCGGTCCTGTCAGGCATAAGTAACCACTTTTAAACACAAGTAAGCTATGATTCCCAGAGGTTTATAGTTAAACTAAATTTTAATTTTGTTTTATTTTTTTTAGTAGCAAAAGGCTGTTATTCTTATGGCAGTTTCCAGCCAAAAGCTCAAATCGTTTTGGATATCTCTTTAAGTGGTTATAATAATTTGTGAGCAGGAGAAAAGTATGATATTATCCACTAACGTATCATTGAAAATGACTTCACAAATATTATTCAAATGTTTCAGATAGAAGGTCCACCTGTGGATGACACCAGTTTGGGAGAATGTCTGATTTCCGTTTAAATTATTAAGAAAATGAAAAAAAAAAAAAAGTATGAATAGCTTATGTTAAGAAGTTGTCTGTGCTCTTTATTGCAGTTTCAGTCCTGGTGTACTCATATGAGAAGGCTGCCATGCCAGCATAATTACCCTGAAAACAACAGGATAGATGGATTATACATGTTTTGAAATTGATATGCATTTTGTCACTCCTGGATCTAAGAAACCTGAAGCTGGAACTGAATCAGACTGGAAGGCACCTAACATACAATATTTCAGCTGCAGAAATATAGCCATAGCCTTTCAGGATCCGCTGGTATGAGTAACAGAATTTGTAAGATTTGATACTAAGGGGTAGCAGTGCATACGGAATTAATGCCATACAGTCTCATTTCCCAGCAAATCTTGGAATATTATTTCCAAGTGCTGCATCCTCGTTTAAATCCACTGCTACATACTGGGATTTTACACTCCGCAAGTGTTGCTGTCCTTTTACAGAAACCATCACACCAGTGTCAGATGCTCAGGATTGGTCCTGCAGGGCAACAAGTCAGTCAAAAAAATATTCTCATCTCTTAATGGGCTAGAAATGCTATTGTTGACTTCTGTTTTCTAAAATAATTCAGTGCTATAACACAAAGGAAATGCAGGTTAACAGCGAAGACTTCTAGCTCCCTTTTTAAAATGCATATTGTGTCACTGCTGTTGCACACCTTTGATCTGTTGCTGGTTTGTTGTCATGTGAAGTCTTTTATTGTTGAATAAGTATCTTACCAATAAGTATTTTCAATAGTCCTCTACCATGGTTGACTGGGTGGCCCAAGACCAGATCACATTTTAAGAAGCTTCCTCTGTCCATTTCTTTCCGGATGATTGCCTTGGGGAGACATTGCATTTGTAACCCTGTTGAGTTATTTTGTTGGGCTAGAATGTCTGAAAAGATAACGTATTTGTGAAATTAAGGCTGGCAAGGAGTGAAAAACTGACTGCAACAGGGTCAGCCCCCCCACACATACCCTCCCTGCAGACATTAATTATCAGATTGTAACTTGTCTGTGTTTTAAATGTGGGCCTTTACATCTTTGCTTGGTGAATGTTTAATATTCACTTTATGCTGTCTCAGTAGCAGTCTTCCAGAGTTACTGGCAAAATGAAATTGCTTTTGTTGGCAAAAAAAATTTCAGTCTATGCAAAGAAATGAATCCTCGGGAACCCACTGACATTTATTTTGACTTGCAAAAAGATTTTTTTTTGAAGCATGAAGATACATTTTCCTGAAAAATGCCAAATCTAAGTTTCTGTTACTTAAATAAAAGCATCTGAAAGGATAAAAACAGTGTGAAAAAGCTAAAAGAGCTTTGAAGAATAATAACACACACCTACAAAGGAGTATTTCATCAGTAGGGAAGCACTGTGTCTGCTTTGTTCAGCTCACCTTTACCCAGTGCTGGGTCATATCATATCATACACATCACACAAGACATCAGACACAAGGATACAGCGGTGAGCACTGGCAGGGGCTCTGCCTGCATTCCTCTACTTCCCTGTATGTGAGCTCCCCAAGGGTGCTTTAAGGTGCAGTTTAGTTCTCCAGAATTTATTTGGAATCTGTCTCCTCATACCCCACCAAGGTGAGCATCTGCTCCGCCATCCCACACAACCGCCCCGACCCCAGCTTGCTCACACTTCAGCTGCATCTGCCCCTGCTGCTGCCCTTGTGCCCATGGGAAGGGAGAGCTGCCTTCTGCCCTTCCTGAATCCTCTCCTTGTCCTGCCCACGAAGTGATGGCAAAACCATATCATTTCTTTCTGAGCACTGCCTAGTTTTGGGAGAAAGAGGGAAAAGGAAGCTTCCTGACAAGCTGTGGAAGGGATAAGCAGAATCTGGCCCTCAGACTGTGAACCTGACTTATGTCTTACTAGATCACGTTAATTACTTGGCATGAAAATGCATGCCCGAAAGGAATTACAGCCTGAGCCTGTGTACAGAATAAGATTCAAGTGGGGGAAAAGCCTCAATAAACAGGTGCTGCTTCTATTAGTAGTAGGGCTCGGTGCCTGCCGCTTTTCTACAAGTCTTTTTGCCATTGCTGGAAACAGAAATAATTTTTTGAGTAAGTATATATATATATATATGCATTGTGCCTATATATATATATACACATGTATAAACTTTGTGATATAGCCCTCATCCTTGTAAGATGAAATACTCTCTAAGTTCTGTTGCTTTCTATGAAAAACTTCAAGGGATCTTGGCTTCACTTCCCTGCAGTAAGCAGGTTTTTTAAAATCACAAAACCTGTTTTTCTTACTGTTAACCACAGCACCTCTGCATGTATATACTTTTATTCCATGACTACACAATGACACAGCTTCTAAAACAATGGTAATCATCTATATCCAGACAGGAGTTTTCAATAACTGCTTTATATGAGCTATAGATGCAGCTGGGAACATTATAATAACATCTTCAGAAATGGTTTTCATTTGAAGTATATCACACAGCCAATAAAATAAAGCTAATAAAATAAAAATGTGTTGGAGTGCAAATGACTTCCCACCTGTTTATACCTATGGAATAAAAAATAACCTAGTCTAAGTCATGTTTAATTCTCCCCTCCTCTACCAAGCTCGACATTTATGTCAGGTGTGTTACATGCTTCTTCCTTGCTCATCAACACTGCCACCAGTAAACTCAACAACCAGAGACCAAGACAGCAACAGAAAGGCATAACGTCACAAATGCTAAATTCAAGGTTGTTTGACTCAGTATTTGCTTAGAGTCTGGCAAACAAAGAAAATACTCAAAACCCAGAATAGGACACTATGGCTGAGAGACAAAACATTTAATTTGGTGTTTTGTTTAAGTGGATGCTCATAAATGACAGTTTTTCATTTACAATTCATTGATATATCTGGCAGCCTAATCCACCAAATAAACAAGAGCACATTTTGCTATTCCTTTTTCCACATTCATACACCTTTAAAGGATTTGTGAACTCTTTGGGGAAAATCAAATCACTCAGAATTCCTCTTATTGCATAGATTTTTTCAGCTAGTGGGAAAAAAACTACTGCAGCACAGCAGAGCAGCGAGCTGAGTATGAATGCCAACTAGTAAGCAAATCTACAACTGTATCTAAAAGGAAATAACCATTGTTCGCCCCAGCTGTTTCCTCATTTTAATTTTTTTCAAACCACTTTTAAGATTCACAGTTGATTCTTGTCAAGGAAATGTTCTTCCTTAATTGCAATACTCACTTACTGATTTGCTGGTCTGGAAATGAGATCTTTGTTATACAGTGTATTTGATTTTCTTTTTCCCCTTTCATAAGCTAATGGAGCTAAAAGTCATGTTTGTTTGTGCTGCAGCTTCTTCCCTACTGATGCTAACTGTTCTCTTTGCCCGGTTTCCTTTCTGGATGTATTTGCTCATCATCAGCAAATCTATTTTTAGATACTCTCCTTGAGAAATGGGAGTGAGGAGAAAAAAAGTAGTGTGGATGATCTTATTTAGGAAATTCAGGGCTGCATGAAACTGTGGAATGAGGTGAAATAAGAGGGGGGAAAGGAAGACTATATCCAGTTGTCAGTGGTGCTAAGAAGGGTACGAACTTCACCTTCTTTGTCTCATCAGTAAATCTGTTTGAAAAGCATTTGTAAACATCTGATATTCAGGGTAGTAAAGGTTTCCTATTAACTTTTATTGTTTATCTCCTTACAACACGAGAACTCAGAACAATGGAACTGCTGTGGGTGCCACAGGCATGAAGACTTCCTAGCAGAGCTAAGCAGGAACATTTTTCTTCTTCAGGTACTTTCTCCTGATATAAAGTTTCAGATATAACTATGGTAGAAATTATATCCAAAACCTAATTGCTTACATCAAAACTGGTGAAGAACTACTCTAGTCTCATGAGAATAGATACATTAAACGTGCTGGAGAAGGTCAGTACAAACCCTTCAAAATAATTATCCTTTTTTTAAAAGGGTGGTGGTCCTTGTGGATGTGAATGAGGAACACTATTTGCTCAAGAGTAACCTAATGCTATGTAAGATGCTCTTGGTATCCTACCTGGCCTTCAGCTGTCATTCTGGACATCATATGTATCCCACAGCTCCTGGGTTGTGGGATCTGCCTGACTAGGTAAGTGCCTTAGAGACCCTAAAGTTTCTTTATTTCTTTCCTTATTCACTCCCAATATTCAAAATCTATAGATTCCCAGGAAGACTCTCATCAGCTCTTCTGATCATTGTTACCTCCACTGTTTTCTCAGTTCACACATGAACTAGACATTCCTTGAAGAGTAAGCATTTCAAAGAGGAAGAAACAGCAGTTGTACCTCTATACGGTACAATCAGCTTAAGTGTTCCATTGTCTCCCATATCCTTTTTTTTTGTCCTCTTTTTAGATATTCCTGGTGGAACATCCATTCTACAAGGTCTGAACTGTTTCATCATCACCCTGGTCTTCTCTCTGTGCTGCAGGACTACACCACACCTATTCTCTAGAGCACCGCCTAAAGTAATTTCCTACTTGTCTTGAAGTAACATTTTTTGGCATTCTGAGTTTACTCAGCCCTAACACCCTCATATTTCTCCAGCTTGCTCTGCTCTGAGATTGTCTTTCTGCGAGACAACCTAAAGCCCAGATTTCCTCTGGACTTGCAACAGACTAAGAACATAACAATCCTACTGTTCAGAAAGATTTTATAAGCATTTTAATATATTGTCCATGGTTTATAACTGCCTTTTTGATCAAGGTCTTTCTTTGCAGAATGGTAAATTTCAGATTTTTGTAGGAAAATGAAAAGTTCTTAGTTTGCAAGGAGGAAAGGCTTTACAAATAAATCTAACTGTAGCAATCTAAACTCCCTGGGTTAATGTTTTCCATGAGAAAATTATTTCTATTATTTGTAATAAGTATTGTGCACTTATAATATTGCCAGAAATATGATCCAATATGAACAAGGAAGCCTTTATTATGTGTTGAAACTAAAGCAAGCTTCAGTGATATGGAAATTCACCATCAGGAAAGCTACTGTAAGAAAAGCTGGCTAAAGTTTGAGATTAGTGAGAAATTTCTCAGTCTGTTATGTTTAACTATTTATATACCCACAGAGTCCATCATTATAGTTTCACATTGTCACAGAAAGTAATTTTTTACTACCATCCAGATTTCTTCAGTTTTTGTTGTTGTTATTTCATGATTTTATTTCAAATGCCATGAAAGATTGTTCTGAGGCATGTTTGAGAAGACAAATTCTTCATGTTTTGTCTTTATTGTATGTCCGTCCTATGACTTTGTTTTCTCACAGTACCAGATGCCCAAGTTGATACCTGGCTTTTGGTGACAGAAGCACACTGAACTTTTCTTTACCTGATAGTTCTTGCAGAGGTCCCTATGGAAAAAATGGGTTAAACTGTAATCCATGTAACACTGAAATTATCAGTGTTGTATGGAGCCCACCACAATGTTTATCCAGCTTTATAATCTTTTCCTGTCTTTTAAAACTGCAGAACCAGGTTAAATCTCCTCTCTTAAGAGTTTTTCCACATGCCTTTACACCTTCCAGCCATTTCACTTTATCAGAGCAAACTCACAAATTCTTTGTAAGACAATTCTGGGGTTTTTTTCAGGTTTTCATTTGAATAAACCCAATGTCAAAGATACCTATTGTACTCCAGGAGCTCCACAGAAGCAGCTATGTTGGCCTTCAGCTCAAGGCAATACATGACAACTGTACCACAACAATTTGTATTGACTGCTGTTTCAGAAGCTACCAAAAAGCACAGGTTTTGCCCATCCTTTTCTAATTCTACAAAAGTAACCAGAAAAAGCTTATCATCGTCCACCTGGATGCTGTAGGCTTTGTTGAACCCCAGTGTCACTCATTTGCCAAAAAAAATTGTGAGAGTTTTTACTTGTGATTTGTGTGAGTCTCATTAAGATCTTAGCCAGAGGAGGTATTAATAACCCCTCCTAGAGACACAATTTACTCATTTCTTGGTGGATTTTCTTTAGATTTTAGATGCTAGTCCATAGCTTAGACCGAGTTCCAGCTTATGTCCCAGGCACAGGCTTAAACACATCCAGTGTGATGTACACTCTGTGTCCCAAAGGGATACTAATATGTCATGCCAAAACAGGTTCCACACCAGGCATCATTTTTCAGAATCCTACCTCTATTTAATATAACATAAATTTTATCAAAGCTTATTTGAATGTTAACAACTCCAAAAACATCCAGTGAGTTTAAAATCATGGCTCCATTGAAACTTTAATGTTTCTAATGCATTAAAATGATACCTGTGATTGCTTCCATAGTGGAGTATTCCTTCTTTACTCTCTGAGCTTTACTGCAGATAATGGGGAAAAGTTTACGATGGCATTGTGAAGGAGTCTTCATGTATTTTCTAGCTGATGCCTTTATTTTGATATCAGATTTCCCCCTTTGGTATGCCATCGAGGTTTGTTTGTCATAATGGGGGTGGAGAAGAGTATTCTGGTACTATTTGACAAGAGACATGCTAGCTCTTTGCTCTGAACTACCAGAATAAAAAGTTGATCATCCAGCTACGATTCTGCAAACAGGGACATTTTAACACATTTTACTGTGCTACCAGCATGAGTTAATGAAAATCAGTCACATTGCCACAATGTTCCTCAATTTCTACATTATGGGCTATTATGGCTTTTAGTTGTTAAGGCCACTGAAGCTCACAATACAAAATTAAAGGAATCCGTATTCATTCAGGACAGAGCAATGAGTTTTAAATCTCATGCTCATAGATTTAACAAGAGGAATTGAAATTATCTTTCTGTGGTTTTGGGTTTTTTTTTTCCACCAAAATAATTACTTGATTATGCTCAGGAAATTCAACTCCTTTCCTCTGTTCAGCTTCTGACATCCATTTGTTCTTTATTTGTGGTGTAACTGAAGGCTGAACCTTTTGCCACTCAGATTAAGCAAATAAAAAGTGTTGAAGATGAATATCACAATCCAAGACTGTAAATCAATTTTTAAAAAAATACCATTGGTTTAAGATTCAATGCTCTGACTTTGCAATTCAGAATGGTTGGTGGCATTTTACTTATTTTACTTACGTATAGATATACACACAAAGTTAAATTACAGTGGATACTCTCAGCTACAGCCAACAGCTCATTGCACAAAAAAACCACCAACATAAAATCAACAGCCTCAGGTGAACTAAATAACTTCATTAACAGTTAAGTCTATTACGACATAATAATGTATGCCAAACAAAAATATGGCCTAAAATGGACAAACATCTCTTTTTGTAACACCACCAGCATACATACATTCTACTTCATACAGACATAGAAATAAGAGAAATATTATTCTGAGATGTTGAGATTAAAGGCAAGAGTAACCTGTAAATACATAGACAAAAGACTGTAAAGACTGCAAAAAGTGTGTATTAGTATTTTCAATACAAATAAGCAAATAAATACATTAAAAATGGAAGCTACTTTTAATGTATAGCATTTCTGTGGACATCAGATATACTGAAGTGACCATAAGACCTGTAGTGCTTATGGTTTTGCTTTTTATCATGTGTTGAGTTCTGCTGGTTGACAGTTCTATTTCAACACACTATAGAATATGATTTTTTTTTAACAGTAAGTACTTGAATGGAATAGCAGAAACATGAATAGCGACAGTTGCTAACTTCATCTGTGAATCATACTGGTTTGAGATTTGCATGTGTTTATCTCAACTTTTTGAGAAAGTCTTAGAAGACTGATAGGGAGAGATGCATTCTAATTCACATCTGATATTCTCCTATTCATCAAAAGAAGATATTAATTTAAGAAACCCCATGTTCCCATGTTTTCTCAACTTGCAGCCCTCCTCTGCTAGGAAAATGACATTAACTGTTTGAAATTTCTAGGATACTCTGCCTTAACATCAACAACAGCAACGAAAGTTTAGGAGTGCATGAAAATATAAGACAATTTGTAACTGAATTGGGTGGAAAGTTTGTCCATGGACACAATGGTATGTAATGCTTATATAACCGAGTCACTTCTGTGCACGCAGAGAATGATCCCATGTGCATTGTATCCTATGAAGAAATAGCATTTTAAGGAGGATCAGGTTATGACTACTGAGAGAACAGAGACCTGCAAACAGTCCAAAATGGAGCTAGACCAGAGTACTTGGTTTACCTTACTTTAAATGCTTGAGCGAAGCATGCACAATAGGACTTTAGTCTTCTCAGAATCTATGGAAGCAACTAGATATATCCTATAATTACCCACCCCACCTGTGGTCTAGATCACTCCCTGCAGATAACCGCCTTTCTTCATTCACTCCAGCTAATGCTACATGTCCTGGAATCTGTCTGTTACTTCAGTGCCTAAAGCTATGTGAAATGAACCTTGGCCCATGTGATTTTATCTGAATTTTTTATATTTCGGTTTTACACCTAAAAATAAATTGGAAGTCCTTCAGCATGAGAATTACCCATTCATTATTTATGATAATTCTTTAAAATAACAGACAGTATTTGTGGAGGAAGGGAGGAAAGGAAGGGAGGCAAAGACAACACATGAACTCAATAAACCTTGAGGACTGGTTATGCACTGCTACTGGATTTCATAAACTCCATTCCATTTATTAATAGATTTGCTTTAATATTTTCTCTTAGCTACTGTGCTTACTGTGTGCACAAACTTCTACCTTTTGACTGATGGAGTTACAGGGGTAAAAGATGTAATTACATTGTATTTAATTAAATTCATTTGCTGCTTATTAACAAGAACTTATTAGATGCAAAAGAGACTTTATTATTTACTCATGGAGATTTTTATTGTTGTATTTTTCATAAGGAATGGCTTAGACAATGCTTTTTAACTATAGGTCTTTTGGTTTATGGTTTTTAACTACAGCTTGTCATAGCTCCTAACCCAAGTAGATTAAAAGGGGGATATCACAAATATTCTGCTGCCAAAAAATGCACTAAATAACTGTGAAAACTTCATGCATAGATAATGTTTATGATTTATTTGCCCTACAAATGTATTGCTTTCCAAAGAGAAGAACAACTTACAGCTTCAGGAACATAAAGGGAAATTATATCCAAGATAATTGGCAAAAGAAGGACATTGATAACTCAGTCTGGTATGACTGACGGTGAGTAATAAATGCGGCTTTCTGCTCACTTGCCAATGGAGAAGCAACCACAGAAGTTTGGCCAGAGGCATAGTCTCAGAGGTGGCAGCATGCACTGTCTTACCAGAAGGGTATTACATTAGTGGGGTTTATCAGAGCAGACCAATGTCTAACCATGCTCCTTCCCAGTCCATAGTCCCAGCGTATAGCAAAGCAGGTACACTGGGCAGCCAGGGTTTCCTACACAACTGCAGCAACCTCCAAGTGCATCTCTTCCCACACGTGGTGTCTCCACACAGCACATGACCCCATGCGGTGATGGGAGCAGGGGCCCTCCCAGTGCCACAGTGGGGACCCCAAACCCAGGAGTCTTGCTAGGGTCACTGCTAGTGTTCTGAATTTTCTGAAAAAGTCAACATTATTGCCAAAGACTCTTTATTCAAAAACTGAGTTAGAATTAAGGATTTGGCATAACCCCTGGCACAATGCAAGGCATATCACGGATCTAATACTATCTTCCTCTCAGGCGAGCAAAGTGCTGACAGAAATATAACCAGGAGTAGAATGAGATCCTGAAATACTGTGCGCTTCCTCATTCAGAAAATGCTGTGGCAAATCCCTCACATTGGCAAATCACAATGAATTAAGGGGCTAGGAATCTGACAGTGTGTGAGTGTCACTACAGGCTTCCACCCCACACGAGCACCACGTTCAGCATCCTGGCAGCAGCACAGCAGATCTTTTTTGCTTTTGCAAATGTACATTCCTTGATAAAGAGGCAGAGCTGATTATTTGAACTGACAATTTCTAAAACACATTTAGAAACTTATTTTTTTCCAATGGAGCAATAAATATTTAAAATAAATGTTTCGCAGTTCACAGCACAGAATTCCAGCATTCAGTTAAAAGCATTCTGTTAAAATACTGCCTTCCTACAATAAAATCTGAAGGTAAATGGACTGTTATGAACTAATCTAGGGCTTTATAATTTTGTGCTACTACTCTGTGCTATTTTTATTAGCTTTCTCTTTGCATATTGAGGGAAAGGTGTAATAGTGAATACTAAGAATATATGTGATGTACGATGAGTTTGATATATCCATTTTCTTTTCATAGAGTCCCTTCTTCCCTTGCAACAGTGACTTCAACTTCTATCAGCCTTCAGGACTGATTCACTATGACTGGTTTAAGCTAGTAATAGCTTAATCACCAAAAATTTAGAGTTCAGGCAGGAGAGCAGAGGATGGCTGTTTGAACTGGTATTCATATTTCCACTGTCTACAAATTAACCTTGAAGAATTCTAAAAATCCTAGTGTTTCATGATTTTAGGAGAATAAATGGCATTCATGCTCTGCATTTCCACTTGAGATCCCATCCAAAAATAGGCATGCCAACTTTATGAGCAAAGTTAAAATGGCTGTACTTTTTTAAAATGACAGATCTCTTATCCCAGTTTACATTGCCAAAATTTAGTTCAGTCCTATGGCTGTGTAAAATATTCACAAAATACTTCACATACATATTTTAGATGAGCTTTCATTATTAACTTTTGTAAATGTCAGTGAAATCCGCAAGTTCAAGAGGCATCAAAGAACCCAGGTTAACAAGCAATTGTTGAGGTGTTCCCTACTGTCTTATCTTGCAAAGAAAGATATTCCTCCTCTTTGCTGAAGCAAAGTATCTTCTCTTTCCAGAAAGTCTTCAGTAGTAACCATCTTAGACACTCTTGTTCTGGACAGATGCAAAGGAGGTAAAATGTCCCCTGTAGCCAGTTTTTCTTCACTGAGAACAAGAAGCAAGGTTTTAGATATCTTTAGTAAGAATTTTCTTCTGAGTTAACACCTTGTGTTTTTATGTGATATTGTATGTGTGAGATGTACAGGTATACCCTCAGAGGAAGGAATGATATTTCTATGTAGCTTGAAGAGGGTGCTATCTGAATGAGGATCTTGAAATGAACTACTACAGTCACTCCAAATTTATTAACTGTAAGATCATCACCTGGAGACATTTTCAATCTTCAACAGTCACAGAAAACAAATACAAATAAAAGCATCACTAAAATAATTTAGTAAGCCTGAACAAACTGATATTTTAAAATGGAAAGCAGAAAAAACCATTATCTGGGGCATAAGAGTTTTAGAAGTTTTTGTGGTTTGGTACTGGTGTATTTTGTAACAACCAAATTTTGTGAGTCAACCATTTAAGAAGTCTAATTTTCACAAGCAAACAGCAAAGTAAACTAATAAAAAATAAACAGAGTAATAAGTACTTTCAAATAATTCCCATCATAAAAATAAAATAAATACCAATGGGTGGGTGAGCAGTTTCCTTCTGTTTTCCAAGAGATTCCCACAGAAAGGAGTGAAATACTTTCAAAACACAGAGCAGACTCAGCGTAAAGAAAAACTACGATATGTAGAAATACTCAGGTATCTCACTCTTCATACAAACATGGTAATGAAGAAAACACGCCAAAACCTCTTCACAATTAGTCTGTGGTTTTGCTTTGTTTCTTATTGCTATTTATCGGGTTTTGTCCACTCTGCTAGTCTAGGTAGACTTGCTAGCAAACAACACACTCATAAGGAGTCCACAAACACAAAGCAACTGAGAAATTCTGTCCTAGTTCCTTCTTTCTTGTCAAATCTGGGGCTGTTTAGATTTTTCTGAGTAAATTTCATCCAGAAAAGTCTACACATAGGCCCAGAGTATGCCAAACCAGAAATCCAGAAGGTAGTATTGTCCAAATGGATAATGTTATTAAAATGCAATGCAAACATCAGACATAATAAATACCCTGTGTTTTATATTAGAAGCAATGCTGCTTGTACTGTAAATACTCCAGCTCTTTGTAAGTGTAGACTACTACTTTGGTTTTCTCTTTCTTTTATTGTTTTCCTCCTGTCAGTAAAAATAAAATACAAATTAGCATGCACAGTTAGGAATTCCCCACTTCATACATAATAATACAGATGGAAGAGGAAGATACTCTCTTTCTGTTCTCATACAAACACACACGTTCATCAGAATTTATGCAAAGAAGAACCAAATGCCAAAAAATAGAATTATCAACACCAGATAATGTTGATAGATTAATGATTATTTTAGCACATAGAGTAGGTTGGGATGGTTGAAGGAAATCGTTGTGATCACGTTGAGGAAATTCCATCATCTATATTACTGAATTTTGTTCAGTCAAATCCTACATGGAGCTCGTATCAGCAGGTTTTTATCTGGAGATGCTATCCATAGCCAGAACAAATGACATCTGCAGGGGTACCTAAGTGAACTTGGGCATAGACCAAAAAAGCATGCTATAGCATTTCAGACAAATCTGAAAGTAAAGTATTTAAAACCTCACTGGGTAGCATTGGACTGATGGGCACAGCTCTAGCAATCACCATGCCCTCTGACTTCACATATCTTCATCCCGGCTCAGTCAGCATTGAATATTGAAACATACCAGCATACCTGTTTTTAATTTGCCACAGACACCTTTAGTCCAGATTAATTATTTTCAATCTTCAGGTCAGCTGCCTTATACATGAATATTAAAACTTGAAAGTATGCCCTCCAGTAAGGAACTTGTATGACTTTTCAGAATAAGCAAGATTAATCGGACATGATAATTATGATAATAAATGTAATACTAACTTATCACATCATATAAATTCAGCTAAATGAGCTTTGTGGCAATAGCGGTTAAGAATTAAGAGGAAAGAGAATGACAATCTACATTATTGAAAATAAACCCTTCAGAAGCTGAATCAAAGCCATTTTTCACAGTCCGTATACAGCTCATCTTATCTATCTGCTCTGCATATCTGGAGGCGGCAGAAATACATGAACCTAAGGCCTTGGCAAGTTAAGTGTAACAAGTTAAACTTTGGCACAGTATAGAAAGTGTAAGGTAGGAAATTATTCTTATTGTGGCCTTCTTAGAGTTAGGTACAGGCTTTCCCTGACAAAACGAAATTAAATGCTCCATTAGTGTACTGCTGCCTGAATTCTGGTTCAGCCAAGAGTCCTCACTTAATTTGTAATTTCACCATTCTGAGTTGCTTAAAACAATCCCATTTCTAATTTCAGCTTCCTATACACATTTTAACATTTTATTTGTCTACTGCGGGCCAAAAGAGGCACAAGGTACAAATACTGTATCAGTGTGTTGACTAATTGATGACACTATGAGAGACGAAGTGTGACATACATTAAAAAAGCTGAAAGGTATCCACTTTCTGGCCCTCATAATCCTCTCAGAAAAGATTAGCTCAGCTTCTGCAGCCCTCACACCTGATATTTCTTACTCTAACCTTATTTTCCAGGTGATCAATTCAATTTCACAGCATTCCACAGTCATCTTTGGTATTCTCAGTTGGAATAGACTCTGTCCATCAGTTGTTATCTCCATGTCTTCAATTTCTATCCCCATTTCATTCAATTTTACAGTGAAGCTTTCAAAATTCTTATCACTTGTAACTTGTCCAGCATTTTATTAATCTCTGTCATCTCCTTAATAAATGAAGTCTGACATTGTGCTATAACTCAAATTCATAGACTGTGAAAACTGTGAAAACTATGGGGGGGAAAAAAAAATAAGCACGAGAAAATTTCAAAAGCCAACTATTGGAAGGCTGAAAGTAAACTCCTTTGAGCAGACAATTTTATTTATTCAGACTAAGATTGTCCAATAAAACTAAATTAAAAAATATCAAAACTAAACATCAAATCTTACCAAATTAAGAGAACTAAGAACAACTTTGGCTATGTTGACTTTATCTGAGTAACGCTGTCAGGTAAATTTAGTTAACAGAAAAGATACACTATAAGAGTCATTAGGCCATAATTTTAGTTTGCCTGGTTAACTGAGTCCCCAGTATAGAAAATAAAAAGTGTTGATTCAAAAAATGTTTCCCAAATTACATATTTGAAGTAATTGAAGTTTGTATTCATTCTCCCTAACTTGCTGTCAGAATACTAAATTAAAATATTTTGAATAGACTGGAATTTTATTTCAAAGTCATTTTATTTGACAAATGAATATTTAAATCTTCAGGACTGAAAGTTCTGTGCAAGATAAAAAATACATTTTCATTACTTGGTTTTTACACTGTCATAAGTTTTGGAGAGCATTTATTTTTTTCTTTCCAATTACATCAAAATTAAAACAGAAATCCATAGTAAGTTGTCAGTTAAGTAAATTTGTTCAGCTTCATCCTCAGAACAGATCTGCTGTAGCTACAGTGACCAAAACCTGAAGAGTAATTTTCTGTTCACTGCTACCTCTGAAACAAAAAGAGGTTTGTGGGTCCCCTAGGCTCTGCTGTCTCCATTGTGCCCCCTTGTCCTCCACCCCAGGAGCAAGGAAATGATTGAACAGAGTGTAGCTGGGCTACTTCCCCCTCTTTGTCTTCACAGGTCATGCCAAACCTTCAAATACTTTCCACCCCATCCTCAGAGGAGAGGTGATACCTCACAGCAGGCAAGCAGGCATTTCTCTGTGGTGAGGGGGATGGTAAGCAAGTTTGTAATGTGTCAGAGGTACAACATCATCAAAGCCTTATTCTCAGGCTAAGTGCGGCCAGTCTATATGGAAACACTGCATATTAGCATGCCTGATTGATCCATCCATAGATTGCATGTTGGCACTGCAAACAACTCCATGGCCAGAGGCGATACGTCAACCACTTGAGAAAGCTGTGGAAAGGTCTTTGCCTTCATTAATATAATAAGGCAATATCTACATACCATTACATATACCACTCTACCCATAAATGTCAATATTAATGGTTTCAAAATTCAATATGTCAAAAGGATGTCAGATGTCAACATGTTTTGTAAAAGGGACATTATATACTGAACAAAATGAAGATTATGCTGCAAAGCAAAAGAAACACCCAACAGCAGCAATGTTCTTTCATACAGTTTGCACTTCTTAGGAACAATTCATCATTCTGCTCTAATCAAGGAAGAGGTTTTGCAGTGTGGTCAAGACAATGGAGCTGTCCTTCACCCTGAAGCTACAGAATAAAAAAAACAACCAAAACTAGCATGCTGGAATAATCACATGATATATTTATCTATGTTCTTCTTGTTTCTGCTATACGATCTATGTATCTGCTTCTTGCATTACAATTTCAGGGATGAAAAAGTATATGTTTTTTCTATGCTATCTACTTCTTAAATAATCTGTGACCTTAAAATGCAAATAATATAGTGTGATAGTCAAACCCAGCCAAAATCCAACATGGGAAGTATTTGTATTTTTATTAAAATACCTCTAAAAATTATTTTTTATTATTAATTTCTAACTGCATCATTACTGTTCGAGTGGAACAAAAGAGCCAGGTCAAAAAACGTTTTCCAAATTATGTATCGGTAACATTTTTTTTCTTCTCCAAAATATAATTTCAAAAGCCTTGGCAAACAAGGAAACAGGTTCTTTTACCCTGTGAGTTCTGTTCTGCTCTAAGATAATGAAAGCTCTGTGTAACTATCTGAAGTCTTTCGTTGTGATATCTTGCACCTAAAAAAAGTTCAGTAATTCAGAATAAAATATCTTCTCACTTAATGCCTTTACATTCACTAATGCATTTGTTTTAGAGAGCTCAGGATTTAATCAATAATTGTGTACACACAAAGACCGTCCCTGCTCAACACAGCTGATGGAAAAAGCATGGATGGCTGCAAACCAACAGAGCCATTCAAGGAAAACAAGGAGACCGTGGTGGTCAGCCAAGCAGTTCATATGGCCTCTCACTTTTCACAGACAATTAAATCCATTTCCTGGAGAAGGGCCATCCCTCCACTCACACAAAGGAAGTACCAATGCAAGGTGTGCTACCTCAGATCTCCCCCAGCTCCAGGTGCCTCCCAGTGCCATGGCAGACAAGAGGGGAAACAACAGAGAGCAGTCTTCATCAAGCTGGCAAGACCAATACAACCGTGAAGGCTTCACAGCCAGGGGAATGGCTCCAGATTCAGAAATGTCATGCTCACTTTTGAGAAGCTAAAAAGATAGAGATCTCGGGGACTAGAAAAGTGCCTGAAGCTAGAAATTCAGTGAACGAGGAATTGCAGTTAGGTACTGGGAGCCAGCGAGGAGACTAAGCCAAAACGGAACAGTGACAGCTTTTATACAATTAATACAGGCTCTTTTCCAACAAAATAACCTTTTCTGCTTTATTTAATCATCCAAATGAAATGAATAATAAGGGGTGGGGGAGGGGAACTGCCTGGTTCAAGAACATCCTGGATGATGGAAATTCATTGCACTAGGTTGTTGCTTTTTTCTCATTGTAATTTTCCTCCTCTGAGGCAAGGATGGAAGAAGAAAAGGGAGAGAATCAAAAGCAAGTGAGCTTAGGAGTAGACAGCTACTTGCCGTTGGGACATTTTTGTGTCTGAATGGTCAAGAGAATGAAAGAGTCACATTGAGCGTTGAGGGGGGAAGCAGGGGAGGGACTTGATGGCCATTAGGGCCATTATTTCCACCTTCATGATGAATAGTCAGGGTCAGGAAAAAAGAAAATAGTATGAAACCCCCACTGTTGTACAAGAGCAAGGCAGCAAGACAGATGAGCTGGTAACAGCTAACGCTGACCCTGCTATCAGGCAGAGAAAGTGGTATGCAAGCGTTCACAGCTGCTCAAAAATATCATGGCAGAAGCAAGAGAAGCAGTAGTCACCTCTTCCATCCCTTCTGCCTTAGCTACTGAGTGTGAGGACTGAAATAACAGTGAAAAATATGTGCAAAGAAAAGTAAAGAATGAGCTTCTGCGAGGCAAGTGTTGAAGAGTTAGTGCAGACCAACACGTATGCTTTATTCATGTGAATATTTTTAGTGACAAGTTCTGATGCTGCAGCTCCCGCTTTCCCTTGCAGGTTTTGTATAACCTAAATAACTCTTGACAGGGGAGCATAGATACATTGGACTATCATGACTATGCATGTAAAAAACATGTTATCATGGATCCATGATTTCTTGAACTCAAAATTATTGTAAATGGAAAATTTGAGGCATAAAATGAGAAAGCGTGTAGGAAAAGAAAATCATAGAATCATAGAATCATAGAATCATAGAATCACTAGGTTGGAAAAGACCTTAGAGATCATCCAGTCCAACCGTATCTGCCCACCACTAAACCATATCCCTCAGCACCTCATCCACCCGTCTCTTAAACACATCCAGGGATGGTGACTCCACCACCTCCCTGGGCAGCCTGTTCCAGTGTGTGATAACCCTTTCGGTGAAGAACTTCTTCCTTACATCCAATCTAAACCTCCCCTGGCGCAGCTCGAGTCCATTCCCCCTCGATAAAATAAAAGTAAAATTTTTATTTGAGTCCATTCCCCCTCGATAAAATAAAAAGTCATACTAGGCCCTAAGGAAGGATTCACCCCACCTAAATTTAGGTGTGTGAAAGGCCATAATGTTTAATCCCTCAATTCTCAGAGGTTCCGCTGGAGATGATAATTTCATCATAGGATAAATATCTAAAATGGATTAGATTAATTTAGATTAATTGTCTCCTGGAATTGCCTATGTTTATCCAGTGACTCTAGAGAGAGAACACATAACTAACCAACTAACTTTTAAAGGGATACATTTGTATGAGATTATTTCATCATGAAGGTCAGCTATTACAGGCAATGTCACATCACAGAATATTATTAACTCATATACTTCATCTTCTGCTTCCCATAGAAATCATAATACACTAGTTCTATATGTAAATATTGTAAAAGGGGAGGACTGGAAAAAGTAGAGAGAAAATAGGAAAATAATGTTTGTTGTACTAAGTAAAATATTTAAACAAGGTACTTCTGTAAGTGTTATCTAGCATTTACTAGGCAGCTTTTTGGGCCATCAATCATTGTCTTGAGGATAAAATTAGTGAGTACTGCCTAACTGAGGAGCTCTAAATTATCCAAAGATATAAGCAAAACACTACTGTGGGGTTTTCTGGGCATAAGACCATATAATGCTATGGCAAAAGTGGCATATAAACTTGTTTTCTACCTGTTTTGAAATAATATTGCTTCAGCTTAATAAAATTCAATGCAGAAGACTTTTGATTGCATTCTTCTTTAATAAGACCCCCTCTGTTCCTCTCATAGCCAAAGCAACATGATTCATCTGTACCACTGAATTACTTCTAGCTCACTAAACAAAGTCACTGCCTTTTTTTCATGTTTATACACTCTGCAAAAGCCCCTGCAGACCATTAAGAGCCGCCTTCTTGAGTCTCACTGTAGCCAGTATGTCTTTTGTTTGAACAAAAACAGAGTCCCGATTGTCGGTTTGGGAACAGGCATCTCCTTCTTTATCATCATGCCCAGATATTATTGCTCATCTTTTCCAAAGCATTTTGATCCAAAGTACCATGTGGGAGGAAATAAAAAGGCTCAGCAGGAGATGGATGTTAAGGATAGAGTTGCAGAATTTGAATTTGCTGCCTTTTATCAATTCAATAAGATTATTTATACAGAGTGATCAAATGATGGTCAAACATGGAAACACAGTTCAGTTAGGGTCGGCTCCCAGGATTTGCTTAAGCAAATGGATAATAATTCTTCTCTACCACGTGCGCTCCTATGTGACTCCTTTCTGAAACACCATACCACCTCTTTCACTCTCAGCTTCAAAACCGTATTTTTTCTTCAAGGGGACCCTTTAAAGTTTTCTATTAAATTTTGTAACTCCTCTAATTCCAGTGATGATATCCTTCACGGTCACAGTTCCTAGCTCCATACTCTGGACAGGCAGGATTCGTGGGTGACTACACCTCTCCTTTGCCGCAGTCACTACACCGCTTCTCCCTCCACAAGTTCCAGACATTGGAGCTGCTCCCTGTGCTGGCAGATTCCAACCCTCTCTCTGTTTGAATCACAACACATTTCTTCTGCAGTGGGGATCCAAACCAGCTTCAGTAACTCGAGTCACTATGTTGTGTAAACTCACTTGAAAGTAGAGAAAGGGAAAGAAACCAAGGTGAGAGGTGTTCTTGACCACTGTCATTTTTTATATAGCCTAAACGTATAGAACAGACAGATCAGGCAAAGGTCTGCCTTGGTTATTCAGAAAGCTGAATTTTGATATACGTATTCAGCAGCCTGCCAATTCAAAATAATCTAGAGATTCAGCTGCAGTACAAGTTATAGCGACATGCAGACAATAAAAGGGAAATTTAACTTCTCATTCTTCTGGTATTTTCTTCATTTGTTCTGCCTGCCCCTGCCCTCATCTGCACCTTCTTCCTCAGGACCTTAGATCTTCTGTTTACCTGTGATGTCCCTAGCTTATTCCTTGGATTTTTTTTTTTTGTTGTTGTTGTTGATTTTTGTGTGGATTAACAAACGTAAGAGTTACCTGAGCACTTATCTCCAAGGAGCAGCACTTTTGAAGGAATGTAAGTTACCTGAGGTACGAATGGTATAAGAAACAAGTCTCATCTGGAATGTCCAACTACAATTTTTAAATGACTCTGAGCAACCTCACCTAAATTCAAATTTAGGCATCCTTTGAGCAGGATATTGGACTAAAAGAACTCTAGAGGCCCCTTCCAACCTTATTTTTATTTACAATTCTAGAAACAGGGGTCATCACTATAAGAATTCACTATGTGAATTGCTCAGCAATATCATGAGGACTGGAACCCCACCATTCTGTCAGCTGTTTGTATAACATTGGAGTCATCATCTTACTTTTATTTTTTGGAAACATTGGCCTGCACATCAGTTTCAAAATGGAAAAATACTATGAATTTGTCATTGCAGAACAAAGCAACGATTCACTTACTTCACTCTCATAGTCATGACAGTGGCCACACATAGTAGTGTGACTGCATGAAAAGTTCCTTCTTTGCTCTATTTAAGAGTTGTACTTTTCAGGTTTGAATTTCTACTTCTAAGACATTTTTCTTCAGTCTTGTATAAATGAATGTTAAAGTTAGCCACATAAAACCATGTACATTTCAGTGTAAGTCTCCTGTTTACCTACATTAAAGTAACGTGTTTATGGCAAAAAATGAGAGAAGATCCAAAAAGGTCCTGAATAATTCAACAGCACGTCCCACAGACCTACCTTGCAGATTATAAAAGTCTCAAATGCAGCAAAAAAAAGTACCAAAGCCCAGGATAAGCTCATTAATGTGATAACTCTACCTCACACAACACAGATTTTCTCCAAACGCATTTATGTCTACTTTTGTGTGCAGGTGTGAAGAGAAGCAACCATATTGAGACCTATTCAAAAGCTGCCACCTTACAAATTTCAGCCTCAGATTCATGCTTCTGAGTAAAGGTAACTAATGAAAAGTAAACTTCAGGAGATTTTACAATGAAGGGCTCATTGCATTTGCCCAGCAAATCTCATCAAATGAGCTCAGCTTGTTTTAAGATGATAGTGCTTCATTTATCATGTAGTCAGGTAGCAGGTGTTTTGCCATCTGAAGAGATCCTGAACATGAGCTCAGAATTAAAGATGTAATAGGCTGAGAGCAGAGAAGATAATGCTGCCATGGCCTCACCATGGAAACTCAGTGCTTAGACTCTGGTAGTGGTTCCTTTGGTGGCCTTTTCACATGGTCTGCTAGTTTCCTCTAGTGTGGGCAGGGTCCCTTTTCCACAGAGACAAATCTCTCCTTCCAACACCTGTAAAATATGTATTCTTTCCCAGGCTCAGAGTTGACTTACCTCTTGGAAATGAAGTCAGATGGGTGTGAAAGCTCAGAATCTATTGAGGAGGTGTTTTATGGTGCTTGTGTTGCTAAAGACGTTGCTGAAATGACTATTAGGATATAGCATTGACTCTGACTCTCTCCAAGCTCCTCTTCTGTCATCACATCAAGAGGGATCTTCACAGCTCAGACAATCCCCAACTGTCTGCTTTGGACATTTCTGCTGAATTACCTTCAGTCTTGTCCATGCCATCAACAACTCCCTGTTTCATCCTGTGACAGCACTTCCCGGAATATTCTCTGAATCCTTCTTCAGGCTGCTTCCATTCATAGAGATTTCTGTCCAGACAACTCCAGGGTTCCTTACTACCCTTTTTGTTTTCATATCCTATCTCAACATCCACTTTTCTATAACATCCAGAAACACTGGGTAAGTTCAAGGAACACAATATGAAAGTTTGAGGTTTTGGATCAATAGAAAGCATAACATTGTGCAAACACAAAAATCTGTAGACTTCATTATTCTGCAGACAAAAAGACAGAGGAATATGGCTGATGGGGGTAACACCAGACTTTGTTCTCCTTGCCAGTTGCAGCAGCCTCTGTTAAATTTTTATTTACTGTGTACTTCAACATCATTGCAAACACCTCAAAAGTGGAGGTTTCTGCTACTATTCTGTGAAGTTTAATAGATTTTTTTAAGGGATTTTTTTCTGAATTATGGTTATCTCTTTGTTTTTGTTTTTTTTTCTTTGTTTGTTTGTTTGTTTTTACAATTTTTCCTTCTTACTAGATGCCTGATTGGACAACCCTAAACAACTAGTAGGCACTAACTTTGACATGAGTGAAACATCAGCATCCAGCACCAGTACACTACAGATGCATAGTCACAGTTCCTAATGTAGCACGAATGACCGCTGTCCAAGTATCCAAGCAAGTACCCGTCAAGTACTATACTTCTGAATAGAAGTATTATGGATATTTCATTTCTCAGTTTTCTAACAGACTTCCTCTGAAACTTTTGACAAAACATTTACTTTCCTTATGGCCATATGTTTCCATGTACTTTGTCTTTCAATACTTTTTTTTTTTAGGGTACAAACAAACACTTAATGGGTTTACACAGCACCTAGGTCAAGAAAACCAGTCTTGATTGCAGTCACTAGTGCAATTAAAATATTGTTTTTAATTCGTAAAACTTAGTCTCTATTGTCACTCTTTCACAGTTTTTCCACCTTTGTCTCCCCATTCACATATTTACCTCCCCCAAATTTTCTACAGCCTTAGATACATGGCTGCAGGGATCTACCTTGACCTGAGGCTAGGCAGCTATGGCTAAGTCCTGCCAAGTGCTTCACTGCCTTTGGAGGAGGTTGTGTAGGCGCATGTCATGCTCTGAGATGACTGTCTGCACTCTATCTCCTCTCTAGGGTCCTCTTCTACTATGTTGTGATGTTTGTTCAACCTCTCCTCTGCTTCTTTTCTGGTTCACTATACTCCTCACAGCTCAGTTGAGTCAACAAGTGTCTCATGAGGTCTTTTACACAGAGGTGGTCAGTGGATGTAAACTATGTCTGGGGCGACACGCAAGCAGAAACTGGCTACCAACTTGCTCCTTGTCCTTGTGCAGAAATGGAGAAGGGAATGTAGAAGCACAGACAGTTTGGAAGGGGGGGAAGCCAACTTTCCCTGGCACTGGCAGCTACTCTTTATTTCCTATGGCTGATTTTAATTACTTTGAGGTTACAGCCAAACAGGGACTGGAGAAGGTAGCAGAAAGTTTGTGAAGTTTGGCCTTAGCACCAAAAAAGTCTCCCTTTTAAGCCTCTTGATTTTATTTTTCTTTATCAAAAGTGGCAATGTATTTTTGCACCCAGGGGATTTCAACAGATGGAAATCATGCTTGCTGGGAGGCAGGCCAGGTCTTACAAACTCTCGTATGAGATGACTTAAGAGTTTGGGAATATCTGGAGATACCACAAAATCATGACATTAGAAAGTAACAGAATTTTTTTTAGTTTTTTGAAAGGAAAATTCCTTAGACAGAGAAAATATGTATGGACTTCATAAGTACTTTAAGATGTTTCCCATCACTGTGAAACTTGGTGATGACTGTAGGTATTAAACAAGCTTTGTCATCATAGCATCCAAGCAGCTTCCAGCCTGAAGCCATATTTCTAAAGGCAATAGTCAATCCTGATAGAAACAGTAGGAAACAAGAAAAAATGCTTTCATAACTAGAAACCAACACATTTTTATGGTTACCAGTAACACCACTTATCTGTCCATTTGTCTATTAGAACCTTAGAGGGTCACACTATTGTCAAGGTAAAACCAAAATGTAAGTGGTTAATCTGGTGCTGTTTCCTATTTCTGCTACATCCTGTGATGTGCCAATGAATCACGAAGTTATTTTCTCCCTTTTGTGTCACATGAATGGGTTTTTAGAACCTCAGACAGCCTGTGAAGGACAGCAATGTATTGACTCCTCTGACCTTTTACTTATTCTAGACTTTGATTGACTGGTCTCCTCTTTTCTTGCAGTGTTGGCAGCTGCCAGAAAGAACCACAGCCTCAGCCAGTTGAATTACTGAATTTTGAAAAGGTGAAAGCAGCACAGCTTAGTTATGCTGTGATATCTCATAAGCCCGTGTCAGGTATTGAAATTCAGATGTTCTTGTGACAAAGATAAGTACAAGAACAGGAAGATGAACAAGAATATCAGAAGAATTAATATTCTTTCAATAAAGACTTGAACAAAACACTGTGATGGTACAAATTAAATCTGCCTTGTTACAGTAGAGTACTAACGGATCTTTCTTAGATAAAGAACAAAATTTTCACTTTTCATCACTATATAATGATGGCATTTTGTGCAATTCTTACATAAATACACATATTAAATGAGTATTTACGTATTTGTAGGAAGACTTCTTTAACGAATATAGCACCTTTATAACTAATAATGAACTAATAATGAGAGTGAGGCCTGCCCCTTCTTTTGCTAAATAATCAATATGGTTACACTTCAGGGTAACAGAATATTATGAAATATCTGAAAATTTTATTTCCTTGGAAATGTGTGGAATATCAAGTGTGGTATTGTCTTGTGCAACAATTGCATTGCTGTATTTTTTGATGTCATCTTCATGCATGCTGCCGCAAAGCAACACTGACCATAACTTGGGTTTCATTAACAGAAAAATTTCCCCATTATGTAGATAGTATAAAAACATCCATGTCAATGATCCCACTGTTAGCTTTCAGAAGGTAGTTGGCAGTGTATTCCAGCATAAAATACAATATCATAGGAATGTTTAAATGTCCAGAGAAGATACGCAGTTTGTAACATGTGAAAGACCTGTAAGTAATTGGACAGGTGTCCCAGAAGAGACAAATTTTGTAGCATTCCAATAATGAATCCTGAAAGGTGCTTTTCATAACATTGGCAAGCAAGCCTGGACTATACCAACACCACAAGTAATATATTAATTAAAAAACCCATAAAGGTAAACATCATAGACTGATACAATTGTGCCAAATTGCATTGTATTCTTCAACCTGATTAATAGATAACTCTTAAAATTACATCATCCTACTGAAGTAAATGAAGTATGTCAAAAAGCAACAACAATCTCCAGCCCAAGAACAGTAAAAGGTGGTTTTATTGACAGTGGGATGTAGGAAGCATGGTAGATGTAATCATGGCACTTGGTGACATCCTGAGAGGGATTGCTGCTGATTGAAATAACTTGGGAGCAGACTGCAGCTTAATGTTGATCTAAAGTAAACATTATACAATGAGAGACCAATTAGCAGTTAGTGAAGAAAGCTTGAGAATATTTTTGGTTCATATAGGTCTGTACTCAGTTTTATTTTGACACCAATTACTGATTGCTGTTTGGCATCACAGAGGCAATTATCCACCCTCAGCTCATCTATTCCCTAATCCTTTTCTGCTAAAGGAAAGCTGTTTATTAAACATTTCCTAGAATGCTTTTCCAGCCAGTCATGGTTTCACCCCAGCCAGCAACTAAGCATCACACAGCCTCTCACTCACACCCCCCCAAAGTGGGATGGGGGAGAAGACTGGAAGTGTAAAAGCAAAATGAGGAATTCATTCACCACTTCCCATTGGCAGGCAGGTGTTCAGCCATCCCCAGGAAAGCTGGGCTCCATCATGTGTAACAGCTACCTGGGAAGACAAATGCCATCACTCCAAATGTAGCCCCTCTTCCTTCTTCTTCCTCCATCTTTCTATACCGAGCATGCCATCATATGGTATGGAATATCCTTTTTGTCAGTTGAGGTCAGCTGTCCTGGCTGTGTACCCTCCCAACTTCTTGTGTACCCCCAGCCTACTCACTGGTGGGGTGGGGTGAGAAAGAGAAAAGGCTTTGACTCTGTGTAAGCACTGCTCAGCAATAACAAAAACAGCTCTGTGTTATCCACACTGATTCCAGCACAAATCCAAAGCACACTACCATATTAATCTTTGGGTCTCTCCAGGTTCTTTCTGTAAGTAGAGTAAGTCAAATCCTGCAAGTACAAATCTTGGTCAGGAACTACTCTTAAAAGGCAACATGCTCCCTGAAAAACTCCAGTAAATATTTCTCATACAACACACTGTGAATGAAAACTTCAGAAAGTATGACTGCTGCCAAAAGCTTTTTGCATGTATATAAATCCTCACAAAGCCCCGTGGGCTTAAATTTTCAGGATCAAGTTGTTAGAGCAAGACATTCAAGATAATAGGCATAGTCTTCTTGGACTCACAGATTTAATAATTGAAGCTCCTATAATTAATTAAAACAAAGCTCTGTGTGAGTGTTTGGGTGTGAAAATGATATAAAAAAATAACTTAGAAGCTACAGGATTTTGTAGACTTCTTTACTGATGAACTTATGAAAGAAAGGTGAAAATCATTCAATAAATATTTTTTGAAAGAATCATTCTATGATAAATCTTGGGCACCTTCTTATTGTACTTTTACATCTGTGAATAAAAATATTTTGCATAAAATTATTAACAATAGTAACTATAATCATTCACTGAGCTATTAGGCTGAACAAGACATATTTCCATGACAATGTCTCCAGGAGTAGATTAAGTACTTTTTCTAATTGACTTTCAAAGACTCAAGAAAAAGCTGGATATGAAAAACTTGGGCCATGGATACTATTTGGATCAGGCTTCAGGTGGTCTGTAGCCAAATCTAATGTAACAGCACTAAGATAAAAGTCATCCTTTATTTCTATGAAAAACGGAGAATGGGGGTATATATATATGTGTGTATATATATATATATACAGTGTCAAAGAAATTAATACTTCATCCTTTGTGTTTGCAGAAATTTGGTGAGCTACAAGTAAAGACAGATAGAAGACAACTAAGAAAAGGAAAGCGCCTATGCGTATGGTCATTAATATGTATTTCTTTGTCTGTATTTCTTATCTGGCAGCTTCATTATGGAGATTTTTTGCAAAGGTTTTGGGGATGAGTATCAGTTGTCAGAGAATGGAACCTACTTTTCCTTACCTACAGGTACACTAGGATGCTTAAGTTACCATTACAATCACTGAAGATCTCGTCAATACAGCCATGTTATCTAGAAAAATGACTGCTCACTCAGAGAAATCAGGCACTATCTTTGGTCAACTAAGTCCTTTCACAGATTTTATTTTACTTTACTGCCAATAAATTTGATTCAGTTGCCTACAAGTAGGTACCTAGGAGAGGGTATCCTGCCTGGACTCCAGGTGTTTCTAAAGAAGGAAAGAGACCCCCCCACTGGTCCTGTGCCATATTTATCAGCAGTGTATCATGTCACTGATACTCCACAGGGTCTCAGATGGTTCTAGGGACCTGAGTGTGGACACTTTCATAGAACCCTAGTTCTCCACAGAGTATAAGCTTAGTTGTATGACATTGTGAAATGAACTCCACCGCAGATGTCAATGATCTCTAATCTCTACATGTCACAAGTTGACAGGACGGAGACATGAACTGGCAACATAATTTTACATTCTGTTGAGTAACGAACTGTCCTTCTTATTATAAGGTTAAGATCAAGAAACTGCACCAAGGTGGCTGGGAAACTGTAGAGGCTTCTGCAGGAAGACGGAAAGTTCCTCAATTGTTAGAATCCAGGTACTCAAGAAAAACTGAATAATTTATTGCAACCAGGGCTGGATTATACTGTCATTTATGTTTAATGTCTTTCATTGTAAAAGGTTCCTATATCAAAAGAAATACATGCCTTACAATTGTAACACAATTACCTGTCTACAGGGACAATCTCAGTCAAGTAGCATGTAGGATATTGCTAAAGAATCTAGAAAGAAAGCAAAGTTTGACAGAGGACACAGGGATATACTCTTATTTTTAGCAAAAATGTGCCTTAAGGCTGAATTTTCAAATAGAGGCAATCGAACAACTCTCATAACTGTAGGAGACACAGTGATTTGAAATGCCAATCAGGTAATTTCACATACAAATGCAGAGTTCAGTGCTATTTGCATATGTATAAGCTGTTTTCCCTGCATAGCTGTGGAGAGTGAACTGCAGCCATGAATAAACATTTGTAGTCACTTTCAAAAAACACTTCAGCCTTGTTGTCTATCACTTAAAAATTGCCTTTAAATGTTCATGCAGTGAAAATAAGACCTGAGCTGTTCAGGAGTTGGTGGACTTTTTCCCCCTGTGTGGATTTTAGTACATGATTAGTCCATAGCTCTTTGGCTTCAGAAGGATCATATATTCTTTAAATTATTCTTGTAAATATGGCAGTTTTTCTTTCTTTTTCTTTTTTTTTTTTTTCCCCTCTGCATGAGTAGATCACCCAACTCTGAAGCAATCACAGGTGCAAATATTTCCAAGGAACTGCTTAAACCTGACATCCAAGCTCTGATTATCCTCCTTTCAATTTTCCCACTCTTTACTCTCTTCAGTGATTTATTCTGTGCAAAGGAATGAAAATTGGTACTCCCATAAAAAAGGAGGATTTTCACACCTCTTCCTATAGCGTCAGAAGGTGTCATGTCTGAAATAGTCTTAAGAGACTACTTAGATTTAAATTTAGAACTAGCAGCATTAAAGTCTCTTGTATGCTTAATAAATGAAAACAGGTGACTTCAGAATTAAGAGGTTGGTTGTGTGACATAACAAAAAAGAAAATTATAGGGTTAATTCATGGTTTGTTTCAGAATCAGCCTTTAAAGGTTGCTTAAATAAGATGGAGACATTCACCAGCCAGTATATTTTGCAAAATCTAGTTAGAATAGTGAGGCTGAAACAGAGTGGTTAATTAAGAACACAGACAATGTCTAATATCTTTTTATCTTTGCATTTATCTCCAGTATACCATTGAGCTTTTGTTAATATTCAAAGAATGTGGAAAAATGGAATAGGATTTGTCACTATATTTCTCAAAACCTCACTACTAAAAGGGAGTTTTATTATTTATTGTCCCCTGAGAATTTTAGAACTGTACTGCAGTGAATAGCTTTTTTCTGGTTTTATAATTTTTTAATTTATCATACTCCTACAAAGAATCTAAGAAAAACCCCAAAACAAAACAAAAAACCCAACCAAAACCAAAAAACCTAAAAAAATCAAGAGCTTATAGCAGGAAGTGAGAAAGCTAAACAAAGATACAATAGGAGACAATTTCCTACACGTACCAAAATATCACAAGAGGGTGAATTAGAAAATTCACAATCAGGTGTATCTTTCAACACCCTGTTTGTCTTTTCTTTCCAGAGGATATCCTAATTTTCAGCAATACTTTTTAAGTGCATGATTACTTATTAGAGAAAAACTTTAACTGTCTCTTCAGTGACCTTCATCCTCTTCTTGAGATTTCTATCTCTCTTAAATGTGATATTCATTCTATCTGCAATATAACAGATATTTCCTTGGCTGGGTGTGAATTAAGAGGGTGAAGACAGTGCAGTAGCTCCTGCTATTAGCCAAAGTTCCATCCAGGCTCTCTGCAGAAAGCTTCATCAAATTCTGTGCCAAATCCCTAGCTGATATTGCACTCTTTTGTAACAGTCCACAAATTCAGGTGCAGTTTAGGTCAACTAGAAGTTGTTTGTTTAGTTGAACGCGTACATGAGTAATAGAACCAGAAAACAGTTGAGCAAAATCATCACATTGAAATCTCTTGAAATTAAAAAATATCTTTTGTTTGGGAAGAGCATTTTGACTGGGAGGATCCATCTGCTTTTTTTAATGTTAAATGAAATGTTAAATGTAGTTCTCTTTTGCTGGAAAACCTTACCTGCTGTCTGTAGATAAAGAAAAAGGTGGAAAATGCCATTTATACATAAATTTTGTACCTTTCTTAAAATGCCACAGAGCCAGAGTCCAGCTTGCTTTCAGAAAGGGGGAAAAAAAATAGCTCAGTGAAAGTGTACCCTTTTTTCAAGCAGCCTGAACTGGAGGTACTGATATGACATACGTTTGTTAATTACCCACCATTATGCTTCCAAAGTAGAAATAACCTTCCTGTTTCTCCTGCTAGACAATTTTCCTGTCAAGCTTTGTCAGTGAAGTTTCTCTTCTCACAAGTACAGTTGGTCAAGACTACCAAACACCATACCAACCATCTGGAAAAGACATTGCCACATTCAAAACATGGTAAGAAATATTAAAAATCAAGGACTTTCTCCAGCACACAACTTGCCTATGTCTGTTTGTACATGGTAAATCTCTGGCACCAAGATGAGGCAGAGACTGGCTCAGTTGCATGCTGTTGAACTTGCCCTCCAAAACTGGATGGCTTCATCCAACCTGTCTATGGGGAATGGTTCCTGACCTGTTCCAACTCCCTGAGACATGTCTGAGAAAGTGGGAGCTAATAAGCCAAAACCATACCAGGGACCAATACAACCACTTAGAAACAGAGACTGTGGCAGGTCAATGCACAGGGATGTTCCTTGGCTATGATTAATTTACCAGCATAGATGTTGCCTTTGAGTCTAATATTGCCAGCAATGCCATGGTTATTTTTTCTCTTTGTTGTATTTCTAATTATTCTTTTAATCCCAGATGTACTACCTCAAGATACCTCTGTCAAAAAGAAGTATCTTTTTAACTGCTCTGTTCCTGTAGCTTCTTTGTAGTAAAATGTAAGGTAGCATAGAGAGAAGAGTGCATTATATTTGCTTTGAGATAGCATCTAAAAGCTCTGAGATCAAGACATAGCACAAATGCAGAATAAAACAGTGGGCTCAGTCCCTTGTGCATCTTCAGTAAGAAAGCCATTTTTAAAGCCTCGTAAGGAACAACATTTCAACAAATGATCTTTATAATACTCTAAGCCAATGCATCTCAAGAATGACTCAAGGGCTCAGGATAGTATCAAAAAATGGGTTATGGAACAGAAAAAATAACAACTTTCTAACACAAAGCAAGCATACAAGTGGTGAAATAAAAAAATAAAAGAGCATTCATATTTGGGTAGTAAATTAAAACCTTGAGGGTAACAACTGTGTGAGATATTCAGCAGGTGTTATTTAAAAGAAGTGAGGTGACCGCTATTACGGAAACAAGCCACAACATTGCTCGCGACGTGCAAAAGCTTAAACAATGGGGCCTGAGCAGCTGCTCCCTACTGAAAGGCCTTAGGCTCGAGGAGCATGACATACCGCTCAACTGTGCTGGGCACGTGTGACCTTAAGCCAAAGAATTAATACATGCACATGACAGTGCTGTTCAGAGATACTGGCTGGGCTTTCAGAAATATCTTAGCTGCACCACCTCCAGAAGCTCTCTCACACTTTACCATGCAGGGAAAATGTATATCGACTCCTTTTGAAAATCTACCAGCCCATGACCACTTTGCCCTTCAGTGTAGTACAGACATGATCTCTTCTGCTTCTCCTCCCAGATAGAGGCCCCTGACAAAGATCTCTGTAGAGCTTCAGATGCAGGAAGCTTTGCACGCCTCTGTATTTTGTGCAGCGTTATCTCAGTCACATTCCCAGCTTCAAATATTCCCAAGTTCAAAATGAAGAATAAAGATGAAATAAAGCCACTGAATCTGCTGCCAGTAAATACACATACAGTAGAAAAGGAACTTCATAGACTTTCGTTTCCTGCAGGCATGGAGCGATTGTATTGCTCATCAGATTTCCTGAGAGCACCATTTTCTCTCCTTTCTCCTGTGTTCATCTATCATGCTAACTGCTGCTTGGAGGAAAATAAAGAAAAATATTATACTAGGCACGATCAGTTAGTATTGACAGGGAAAGTTCTTCTGTGAAGAAACAAAAGGAGATTTCAGTGACATTCTTGGATTTCACTAATTTAACTACAAAATATTGTTGTCCTTTTTTTCTGTCAGTTAAGCAGAGGTCTGTAGTGAGTGAATGGCACTTTCCCCTTTGTTTACACAACGTTTACATCTGTTCCAGAAAGAGGTGAAAAAAAAATCTATGTGATCAGGTTAGGATAGCACAGGGAGGAAGAAGAGGTCCAAGATTTCTAAAAAAGGAAAAATATACCAAGGACACACCAAGGTATTAACGCAACCTTACCCTTGCCCCTTTTGAATCCTGTAAAAAAACAACCAAAACCAAATAATTTGAACTTTGCCTAGGACAAAAATTTATGTTTAAAAAAAAAATCTTTTTTTTTTTTAAGCCAAAGAAATAAGGAAGTTGTCATGGACTGGCAGATATAAAATTACCTTATCAACTTGATTTTACTTATCTTTTAAAGTCTCACTGTGATATTTATCTCACCTAGGTTTAGAGGTCTGTTGTGTAGGTTTGCAAGTTAGTCATCAAGGTCCCCTTAAAGTCGGGGGAATTAGATTCACTGGTCTAATTCAGCACTTTACAGAGGTAATGGGTGATTCGGTAGTTTGGATTTTGTTGGAGATTTTATTAACTGCTAGTAGGTGACGATTTTTTTTGCCACTTTATTCCTGAATTTCTGAAGTCAGAATCAGGCAGTTGTTGCCTTGAAAGAATTAAGATGTCCTTCCCCTGCTCTTATATGATGTAGTGGCAATGATGGATAAAGAGAGTCTTCTTTTTATGAAGGCTTATTATCTTTCTGACTGCCTGTCTAAAATACATCTCCATACTAACCTTGCAATGCAGCCAAGGTACATCAGATGCAGTTATGAGTTACAAAATAAGAAAGGCATTTTAATACTTCTCAAGAAAAAAAAAGAAGAGGAAGAAAAAAAGGAGACTGTAATACTGGCTTCTCCAGTTATTGATTCCTGGGCTTCATATTTGTGGGATAGTGCTTTTTTTTTTTTTTTTTAAGACAATGATTTCTCTGACTGAGATAGTTCCATTCAGGCATCTAATAGCTGTGATCTCACTTGTAGGGATGGGTATTTGGTGTCTTTCCAATCTGCAGATCAGTGGCCTCTAACACTAAGGCGTAAGCTATGCCGCAGCTCTCTTTTTGGCATGCCTGTCAAAGACCTGCTTTTTCTTCTACCACGGTTTAAGGCAGCACATGAGGCAACACGCTTGGCAGGAATTATGCTGGGCTCCTTCACTTTTGTTTTCTGTTTTTCTGACCAGTTGTGGTAACCCTGGCAACCACCCTGCTGCATTGTTAGTGCCCATGTACAACGAGTCAGTGCACGTGCCTGAAGGCTGCTAAATGATGTGGACGGGTCCATGAAACACCTCCTTGGATTCTCTCTCTTGCCTTGTGTTGTCCAAGAGAACTGCAGAAGTTTGGCAACAAAACATTATTTAACAGTGAGAACTCTTTTCACCTCCCAGTGAACAAAGCACAAGGATTTTGCATTTTCAGTTGAGATGCCTTGTTTTAGGGGGTGGTGAATTTTCACCCCCTTGCAGAAGGCAGAAGGACAGAAACGCCTAGCCTTAAACTCTGCAGTTATAGTGCCCAAGAAGTTGTATTGTTGACAGTGTTACCCAGCACAGTAATTGCACTCCCACTTCGGGATGCTGTGAGACAAGCTACCCCCACTCTGCCCAGACAGACCGTATTAGGAAAAAACTCATAGCTGAAACTGCAGACCTCTGGGTCCTTCCGGTAGCCTAGAACCCTTAGAGAACTGGAGAGGTGCGGGGAGGGAGCAAAACAATTAACATTCAAAGCAAATTTAGGCTTACTGTTGTGAGTTTTATTATTACTATTATATACTGGAAGAATAATGGCTTTATTGTGCATGGTTTGTTATCAACTGTTCTGTTTGGAAAGTGATTCCATGAGCCACAACTGTATGTCTTTTCTCATGAGAATGAATGCAATACAGAACAAAGTGGGGTAGTTTTCTTGCAGGAGTGGGAAAGCTAAAGGCAGAAACAAGGTTTTGTTTTCACTTACAATTTGAATGGGCAAGGCTGCCTATCTTGAGGAAAACTTCACTAACTGTGATGGGTAGCTGTAGCAACGCATCTACAAAAACCCAAACTATGGCTTCCCAAGAGGCAACAATATACTGTTGTATTCTTCCGAGAGTATGGACGCAGGTCACCACTGTAATACGTACTTGGGGAGCAATTAAGGTGTTTATGGTCATGGTCACATTGTTCTTGCTTAGCAGGACAGTGGTATATTGAAAAAGATCTTTTTTTTTTTTCTTTTTTTTGTCTTCTACGCTACTTGTCTTACCCAAACTGCATGTTTTCCATATTTTGAATGAATCTTAACTGTTTCACTGTTTTACTTCCATAGAAAAGGAGTGTGTAACTACCATGGTGGTTTTGAGTTCCTTCTTTCACCTAGTTAGACAACTTGTTATTCAATCTCATTTAGGATTAATACCTTTACAGTGCATTATGCATAATGGAGAAATCTTAAAACAGATATGCTATTAAAGCCAGCACAAGATTCACTAAAACATGTAATGGTAACAGTACCTGATGACTGACTTTTTAATACAGAAATTCAAGACTGCTGAGATACAAAACCAGATGCATCTCAGAGGAAGGAGAGATTTTGACAACATGAAGTCCAAGTTTTCTAAAAATCCTCTTACAATGATCAGTACTGATCATCTTATTTCCATAAGTGACGTTACTGGGACAGAACATGGCCACTTTCTGAAAACTAAGATAAATAAAAGTTTTATCTCCCTAAGGGCTCTACAGAGCTGCCCTGCCCAACAGTGATAGCAGGTAAGAGAGGCAGAAGTGAAAGCTTAAAAGGATGCCTGAATACACAGAAAAATGATGATGCTCTTGCTACACCAGCTTACTGAGTGTATCTATCCTGTCAGATTAGACTCAGACTACTGGCTTACACAGAGAAAGCAGAACAGCGGTTCTGCCCCCTTAGGATCATGGCAGCAAGGAAAAATACAGTAAGGAAGCATAATTCTACTTACTCGACTTAGACTTTGTGGACTGCTTGAGGGAGTGTAGGAACAGTCATATAATAAATGCTATAACTCCATATTCATCTTATGGCCATGCTGAAAGCAAGACTTTAGTATATGCCTGCAGCTATGAGCAATCAACAACAACAACAACAAAACCCAGGAGAAACTTTACAAATAAATAAGATCTTGTCCAATTTTTAAAATAAGATTTGTGTTCAAATTCATGTGTTTGCTTTTCCATATATTTTCTTCCCTGACATCCTTCTTCCTTCTGAAGAGTGTGAAGTATGGGAATTTCAGAAACACTGTCTGTACCTTGTTTCTTAATTCTACGATTAGAATGCTGATCTTCTAATCCAACTTACATGGGATTCCTATTAAAGTCAATGCCAGTTCTCTGGACAGAGAAATGCTTTACAAAGCTTTCAAATAACATGTTTCAGAGCTGTTTACTGTTTTTCCAGCAGTCCCATTTGGGTGGATCAAACAGTTACAGAATCCTAGCCAGCTTCATATTCTGATTCCAATATAATAGAAGAATTCAGTGCCGAAACTTTATTGTAATGCATAAAAACTTTTATCCTTAACACCTTAATATCAGTCAAATGTGCACATGAGAATGTCTGCTTTGATTAAAAGAAGAGAAAAAAAACCCCAGCAACACACTTTCATAGTTTGTTTGGTAAGAAACCCTTGGCTATATGCGCACAAAAAAAAGATCAGAAGAGAGAATAAATGTGAGAAAAATCTGTAAAAGTGTATGTCTTAAAATTCATATTTTAAAAATACTTCCAATGTAAGGGAGAGTGAAATGAGATAGGGTTTTAAGCACAGTGGTAGCCTTACACTGTTGGTACAGAGGTGAAAATGGGGAAGCCAAAGCTTGGCTGGAGCTGAAACTGGCAGTGTTTGTGAAAGGGCAACAAGATGAGCTTCTGCAGGTACATCAGCAGCGAAAGAACCAAGGAAAACATGAGCCTGCTGGTAAGGTGGACAACCTGGTTATGAGGAAATGGGAACAGATAAGATACCTGGTGCAGTTCTTGACTTATTATTTACTGGAAAAGTCTCTTCTCAGGCTTCCCATGTCTCCATGTCTCATAGCAAGATCTGGAGGAGAAAGGTACACACAATAGAGGAGGCTGAAACTAGGGATTACCTAGGTAAATAAGTTGGAGAGAAATACATGAGTAGACCATGATGCATTGGACAACTGACTGGAGAGATGGGCCCACAGTGATCAATGTTTCAAAGTCTAACCAGCAGCATGTTATGCATTACCCTCAGGGATGATACTGTGGACATTTTCACAAACACCAGGATGATGGGGAAGAATGCTCCTTCACAAGAGCCCCTTAGCTTAATGACTTCAAATCAGGTCTGAGGACTCTTCCAGAGTAGAGGAATGCCAACTTTCATAATCCACTGCACAAATATCGCAGTATAAAACTGTAGGTTTTTCCTTGTCCATCTCCACACTTCCCTGACTATCTCCAGTTTGTCACAAAGTTCCTACTTAAACCATTCTTTCAACATGATCTTGAAGCATGCTGTAATTTCCATTTAGACTTGTACATATAAAACACGAAGATGCTACCTACCTACCTCTGAGTTTTGTACCTTTATTAGAAAAGTTATTAAAGGATTAGATAAAATCAATTATATTAACATTTCTAGAGGCTCTGATAGTGACAGTCGTACATACATGTAATAAAAAGGTAATAACTGGGAAATGGAATTTTCCCTCTGCATTGAACAAGGCCATAAAAATATAATAAAGGGAAGAGACAGGGACATATCCTCAAAAATCCCTAATCCAATGATTCTCAGATCTGGGAAGGTACAAGTAAAGCAGACCACATATTGTGGCCAGTCACACATGTTCTCTCTAAGTAACATCTTCTATTAGCACCGATATAGAGAGACTACAAGACTAGGTCAGCCATTCTTTTATTTCTACAAATGAAAGTTAAATTAGCAAAAGTTCACAAGTCCCAGCTATCAAGTAAGTCTAGAATTTGTAGGTGGGAACTTCTGTGTCTTCTCATGCCCTGAGGTTTTCTCTGAAAAAGTGTTGTGACCAGTCTCTGAACCAATCCTTTGCAAGAGTTGTGAGTCACACACAGGAAGGGCAGCAACCAAAGCAGTAAGTCTTAGCAGAACCTGCTGAATGGATTAATGGTGTACTGTTATACTTTTTTGCCATGAAATTTCATGGTCAAATCCAATGACGAATAGATCTTATGAGACATTGATTACCACTCACTGACTATCCTAGTCCTAAAGTCTACAAAATACAATAAGGAAATTATAACTGAAAGTAATGAATATCTGCAGTCTGCTTTATCAGTCCAGTGTTCACACTTCTTCACCTATAGGCCTAATTCCTGTATCACAATTCTCTTAGAAATATGCAGTCAGTCCTAGTTCAAAGGAAGAAAACCTTCCAATGATTGTGCCACATGGCTAGAGAAGTGCAAGAAACTAAGGTACTGCTGAAAGAGGGGAGTGGACAGTATTTGGAAATGATAGATTGAGATTAGTCTTGAATGTCTCAGGTTCTTAATCTTTAGGTATCCAATGTACAAGGCTTGCCCAGGCTTGTTTGATCTAGGAAACAATACAAGAAGTAAGGTCAAAATGTATTATCCTCAAAACCACAAGAACTCTATATTATGGTCTGAAGGGAGAATTGCTTAATTCTTTCAGACTTTTTATAGACTCCACTTGTTAAGAAACCATTGAAACAATTTAGTCCTTCCTATGTAGACTCCAGCTCAGAAAAGTAGTTGAGAAAACAGAATAAAACATTTTATCACCTCCAGATTAAATGATCAAATAGAAAGTTTTTGAGAAGGGTTAGTCTCCCTTATAGAATCATAGAATGGTTTAGGTTGGACTTTGCTCACATTCCCACTTTCAATTACTTGCCCACAACAAGTGTTCACAATCACTGCAAACATACCAATAATCAGTAATAGTTCTAAAGAACCTTTGACCTCAGCAGAATTTTTCACCTGCAGAAATGAGTTCTCTCTTCCAAAAAGGTGGTTGTATCAGGGTGGAGGTCAAGGCATGGGCATTTTTTATAACCTTCCACATTAAAAGGCTGCTATCTTGCACAGAATGGAAATAATTTCATGCATTTGATTGAGAAACTAGCTGTAAGTGTAAGAAGGGTAGATAATCTATTAAATTTAATATATTCATATAGCAAATCTTCTTTAAACATAGCTTTTCCACAAATCACTGCTTGCTGGAATTGGTATATGTTATATATTTTTATGGCTTTTTATTTTCAGAAAAAGGTTCATTCCCTGTACAACATTAAAAAAAAAAAAAAAAGGTGGATATAATTATCATTTCAGCTTTGGAAACCTGCTCAAAAAAAAGGCATTTTTTCAGCACAGCAGTGTCATTATAACCATAGCAGACAAAAACGTCAACCTTTTTGCCCCTTTTCAATCATAATGTTCCTGAAATATAACACAGTATAACAAATATTTTTGTGTGAAATTAGACTGTTACCAGAAAAATATTACAAGGTATATTTGCCTGAGAATACTGTCAACCTTTGAACAGAGTTCAGCATAAAATCTTGCCAGTGATATAATACAAAATGTTTTTTAAGTGACAGAGAAAGAAAGCACACACAATAAGTATAATTTTTGCAGTATTTCATAATGAATACCATAGCCGTCAAGACTCTGGAGGTTTCGTGTGACATTCCTACACATTCTAACATCTGTTGCCTTCTTGTCCTCCTTCCTATTTTGCACTCCGGATCCTGAATTTCCCAAGTCTGCTAACAGTGCTCGGAGTTTAATAAAGCTTCACTGCACTGGAGAACAGTGTTTAAACATTGTGTCACCAAGCACTGAAGTACTCTGGTCTTTATTGCCCTCAGCTATTCATCACAGACAGATTCTTGTAGTTTTTCAAAGGGCTTAGGAGAGAGTGAACTTACCAGCCTTGAATGTAGGTTCAAAATTTAGATTGCAGTGTATTTTAGAAACATAGCCTGAGCTTGAAATACAAATGCACACTGTGGTATTTACAGAGTTATAGACAGCTGCTTTAACTATGTGTTTGGGAACAATTCAAGAATCCATTCTAGTCACTTATTTGAGTAAGAGGAAGCCTCTGGGTAACTGAGAAGTGTTCACTGTCGTATTTTCTGGTACTAGATAATCTCTGCCTTTGAAAGCGCTCCCTATTACTCCAGTCAAAGAAATTACTCCATGGTCCATTAGATGCAGCATAGCTCGCTAATTGTAGCACCTGACTAATAGGGAAAATATGGGCATTCAATCTAAAACATTGTCAGAAAAGAAAGAGGAAAACTAGTGAATAAATCTTTTTAATTTATTTTTCATATTTCCCTCTGTATAGGAATAAAGAAAAAGATTTGCTCGTGTACAGATGGGAATTAGGTATCCAAAGCATCAGATTTTGATGTGAGGAAAATGTTCAACTGTTCCTTTTTTGGTTTTGGTTTTTTTTTTTTTTTTCCCCTTTAAAAAGCTTCCCCTACATAAATAATCTCTTCCATCTACATTTGGCTACCTGGCACAATGAGAGTGTCCAACCATTTCTCCACTGTGTTCCATTAAAAAAAAAAAAAAAAAAAAAAAAGGAAAAAGTAAGAGATTAGCTAAAGGCATTATATTTCACCACCACTTTTCCCTTAACAAGACTTGAACATGGACTCTCCCTGGTCTACCTTTACAACTGTACAGCTCTCACCACTCTTACTACCTGAGTGGGTCACTGTCATTAAAAGTGGTTTTAGTCTGAAAATTTCCCTGTAGCAGAGGGATGTAAAGCCATTATACAGACAGCAACATGGTAGATGTCACACAGGTGTCTGAGCTGGGAACTGCACCAGAATCTCCTGTCACAGTTTAGAGCGCCACATAATATATTTTCCTCTCCCTACCAGAAAAACTTTCCAGGTATCAGTATTTTCATTCCTCTACTCTCTGGGAGAAGGGATCTGTATCACTTACCAAATTAGATTTTTAATTTGGTTTGGTATAAATTGTTCATCAGCCAGAGCCTCTCCCTGCTTGGCCATCAGCAGAGCTTCAGGACCTCGCCCGTCTCACCAAAAGCCCCGTAGGTAGTCACCCCTCGTACCCCACCCAGGGTTCCTCACAACACACATCATCCCCTCACTGCCACCCCGCACAGTGCTCCTGTGTTGACCGGTACCCCATCCCAACTCCTGCATGCCACAGCCCTCCCTGGGTCCACATACCAACCTCTCCTGCCACTCGCTGCGCACACCTCCTTAATCCGCTCAGCCAGGCTGGCCCATTGCCAGCCCCCACAGCCCAGAAAGCTCCTCCTGGCCGCTTTGGTGAACCTCTCCCTCTGACTGCATGGCTCCTGACATGCAATAGCATCCCCACGGCGCCTACCAGCACTGCCATCCTCCCACAGGAGCATGGAGCCAGCAGGAACGGTGCAGCCGTGATATGGAACAAAGCAGCTGAGCCTGAAACTCCATGGAGATGTGCGTGGAGACACAGGGACTGAGACCATAGGTGGCTCTGGAACAGGAAAGGAGAGGGAGGAAGGAGGAACGTAGATGGACACAGGAATACTGGACTGAAAAGGAGAAAAGCTGGGATGAGTATTTATGTGGCCAAAAGCTGGGACCTGGCTCACTAAGGCCAATTCTTCCATTTTCTTTTGCTTAATAAATTACGGCTTTACTTGTCACCCTCATTTGTTATATTTTCCTACCCATTCCTCTTGCCTTTCCATAGTATCTTAAATCTTCACCTCTCCTTCGCCTAATCCTGGACTTTCTCCACTCCTCCCCCCCTCTCCTTCTCTCCATTATAACTTTCCTCTTTCTCCCTGTTACGGATTCCTGTCCTTATCCCCATGCCCCTCCCTCCTACCCTTCATGTTTTCTTCATTCTGCTAAACTTCCAACTGCCACAAACAGCTCTCCCGGTCTTTCACGAGTCACATGTGATGATTAATTTCCATCCCTGCTGTTGATGCCTCTCAGAAACCATCCTGTGGGTAGCAGCCTGATTTAGGGAGCGACAGAGGCGCACACAGGTGCCGCAGTGCCTGGGTGGGAGCGAGGGGTAACCCCGAGCGGACGGCGAAGCGGTGTTTGGGCTGTTGACTGGAGGAGTTGGAGGGTGGCCTGAACACCAGCGGGGTTGGCGGAGAGTTACGTCGTGCAGGAGATAACACGCTCCACCAGAACAGTTTGCCTAGGGCCAGTCGGTGGGTGTGCCCCCACGCAGGCATGCTGGAGAGGGAACTGTAGACTCATTTTCTGAAATTAATGACTAACAGATTAAAGGCTGCATTTCAGCCTTCTCCTGTCACTTCAGGGGAGATAATGCCTGACATTTTAATGGGCTCGCCAGCTGATGTCTTAATTCTTCTTGGCCATGTCTTTGAGCCAATTATTTTCCTCAGTCCTCTAATAGAGATTTGAGGCAAGAGGGGGTCTTGACACAGACCCCTCTTCAGTTCCAGAGTTCAGGGAAAATAAAAGAAGTCTCTACTTGGGCTAACACAGCAGGTAGAAAATCTAGGGCAGGCTTGTTAGGGAGAGAAAACCTGTCTCTGCCTCTATGAAAAATCACCCCTGAAGTATTTATTTATTTAAATGTATTTAAAATATTTAACCAAGAATTGTCTGATGAACATAAGCCACCACATTTTCAAAGACAGAAAAGCCGGGATAATCTGTGCCATGTTTTCATGTTGCAAGGAAAGAATCACGCAGCAGCTGACTGAAGCAGCAAGAAATGGTGCAGTTCTCTGGAGCCTGAACCCAAACACAAACAAACTCTGGGGGAGTCTAACTTCAGAAGAGGACAAAAAATCCTTTTATGCTTCCCAGCAAGGTATAATATTGTAGGTACAGATCACAGCATGTGAGGTTTTTATCTAAATCAAAAAGCTCCTTAGTTGCTCAGTACTGGTCACAGATCACAAGTATCAAACAGGAAGACATTAAAGTAGAGGCTGAGTCTAGTAATCCATCACAGTTTGTATGACCAGGCTGCTTTCAAATGCAACATTAAGCTTACAACAAAATCTTTCACCGCTGTTCTCTTTGCATACCTTTTCATTTTCTAAAATTTACTTTCTGGAGTTCACATTTCCATTCTCTGATTTGAAAGACAGAGAGTTTTGTCAGATTTCTTTGATTAATGAACATTTAGCTCTCTTGCCAAACATACAAATGCCAATCATTTATTTCTGTATCATGAACACTGCTAGAAAAATCTAGGACATGTATAAATAGGTGGTACAGACAGAATACTATTTCAAAAGAATACCTCCCGAACTGTTTTAAACCTTATAGCAGGGATAAATCTTAAGGAAATCATGCATTTGCTTCACTTCAGATAACATTTCTTATACAACAGCATTTTGCAAGATAGACTGAGCATGAGCAGTAGAAAATCATATAACGAATTCACTACTGACTGTGCATTTAATTCAAAATTCTTTCCTTCTCTTGTCCAAAAAGGGTAAGATCATTCAAGGTTTGATTACTCTTGTACTGATAGTGTAGGAATGACAGCTGACTAGCTTGTTCAGTCATCATGGTAAAAAATTATTTATAAAACTGCTGATGAATTGGATGAAACTAAATACTGAAATCTGCATACATCAACAGGCGGGCTGGAAAAAATACTTTATAGATTTAAAAAAAAAAAAAAACCCGAACAAAAACCAAAACGCAACTTAGAGTAATAGTTCCCTTAGATTTCACAGGATAAAGGGTTTCAAACTTGTGAAATCCTTGCACTACTAGAAAAAAGGTTATTAAATGTAAATACTTACACATACATACTCTTATGTAGGTAGGTGATAAAGACTCAAAATTAAGAAATTACTTCTGACCTTGATATGCAATTAAACTAGCTAACTCTATTTCCACTATGATTTTTTTGACAAATATAAGATTTTATGTGCTATTTTCCATTTCTGTTGCAAGGTATAAAATATCCTAGGTATGCAGTGTTATTGTTGATAAGCAAAAAGAAAGAAATTCTAGTTTATGAATTTTTAAACAAATGAGCTGAGAACAGTCAGAAATACTTTGCACATGGCATGATTTTTAAAAAACTGCATAAAAGACGCCTCATCTTGAAAAACTAGCCACCTCTGAACACAATTTTTACTGATTTTTTTTTTTTTAATTAAAATCATGTTTGAAATAATGCATTACAGGGTGGGGGGAGTTATGTATATTCCTACAGCTAGATCTTAGAGATTATTTTCCGTCATTGATCCATGATATAGAGATTAGTAAATTGACCTGAACTTCATTAATAAATGATGCTGTCTTGACCTACTAAATTATGTTTTAAAACATTATTTTGCTTAGCACTTCAGCAAGGTCCAAGAGAGCTTGCCTGCCAGTGCCCATAACATTGTTGTGCCTCTGATGTGAGTTATTTCTGATTGATTCTGCCCTGAATGGGAAGCTTGCTCATTAACTTCCACAGCAACCCAGTGCCAGAGTTTACCACTCCCAAGACAGGTAGGAACGTATGTTTGCGCCCCAGCTACTCGTGTTCACAGCCTGGGGAATTGGTTTAAGGCAAATGTGTGCAAAAATACTGGAGGGGTTGGGATCCCACAGAGGGGACAGTAAGAAAAATGAGTGTGGCTCAGCCAGAAGAAGTCAGGTCTGTAATAAGGGCTCCAAGCATCAAGGACTGGCAAAAGCACACCAAGGGCTGTACAGAAGAAAGTTGCTGAAATCTACTGCTACATGTACAAGCTTTATTTCAGAAGAGCCTGAGAATTTATGGAATATTTTCATACCCCCCTGGATAAGAGGGTCTCATGCTCTGTCCAAGAGAAAGCCTGGATCATGATGACTGTATTCTCAGACTGCCTACATTAGGCAACAAATTAACTCAGTAACAACATCTGGGTAAAAATATATTCCAAGCAGCGCATTTTTGTTAGCCCATACTTGTCAGTAATTCTAAATTCTTTCATCCTTAATTTTTTGGGGGTATGTAAACCAGCCCCAATCCTGAAGACACATACTTCTTATTCTAACCTAACTCACAACTTTTCATTGTAAGGATCTACGTAAAAATATTTCCACAGGCTACTGAAGTTTATTCATGAAGTAGACTGGGGTGGGATACTTATTGGTAAGTCCTCTTAAGAATTTTCTGACTAAACAAAGGAGTAAAACATTATTTACACAACCTCAGTGTCACAGCAATTTGTTTAGGAAGTCCCTGTATGTGATTGCTCCCTAGCCCCTCTGCTGGTAACTGGGTAGCCCACTTTGAATTCTATTCTTGGGGGTTCTTAGAGGAACTAAGTCATAAGATTTCTAAGTGCTGTAGAGAAAAACGTAAAGAATTCCAAACAATTTCATTAATCCAGTCCTTGATCTACTCCAGGACTCTTATTCCTCCTGGTATAGGTGAAGCAATAATCCATAAATGAAAGAAAATCATCCTTTGAGAAAGATGGTCATCAACAAAACATGTCTTCAAATTGTCTAAAACAAAGCTGTGGTAGTGCCCTTTCTGAGAACTTAAACTTTCAAAACAAGTCACAACTGACTATCGAGAAGAAATATTAATATAATGCATATGTATGCCCCAAGTGTAGCAGTCTATTTAGGGATATTAATTTACTGCTCAGGTCTCCTCCATAATGACCATTTTCATAGGATTACATGATCTGAGTTAGTAGGAAAAGTTTTAATAGAATTAAATATATTTTAACTTGCCCCCTGAGAGAGCCATGTATGATTCAAAAAGCAAACTCATTCGAAGTGCATAATGTGCTTCAGGAAATTGGCTTAGTGTTGAAATCTACTAAAGCTTATGTCCAAGAGAATTCTGTGATCCCTACTGATCTCTGTAGCTGGGAAACACCAGTTTGTAGTAGTTATTTTTATCTCTCCAACAGTTGAACCCTGCCTCCACAAGGACAATGTATTTTTAATGCATATGATGTTATTATGTAAATTGGTTTAGCTGTGTAATCTGCTAAAGGTGATTTCTCTGTCCCATGTGAACAACAAAGCCAATGATCGCATAATATTCATTAAAGATAAAATTGTCTTACTTTCCATAACCAATTCCCAAGTGCAATGGTCTGACAACTTCAATTTCTGTTCAATAGTGAACCTGATGCTCATTTGCAAAACTTTAATGAATGTACCAAATAAGAAGCAATGCATTTTTCCAGCTTGCAGTCCCAAGCAGACTATAAATTATTTTCCAAGGAGCAACAGACACAGTAATTAAAGAACAAGTAAGGTCCCATGAAAAGTTCAGTTTTTTTTTTTTCCTGCATCAGGCTATAAATCTATGTCCACAGTGAAGCAAAAAATCCTGCTTTGATACATTTCTGAAATCAGGTGGACATCAACCTTATTTCCATCTACAAATGGAAGTGCAAAGTCATGTCCATGCAAGCAAACCTACAAAAGTGACCCTCCTTGTACAAATGTACAGCCAGGCTCTCAAGCAAACTTTATGACGTGCATACATGAAGTCCTGCAAATAATTAATTTAGAAGGGCACTAGACATATTTAAATAGAAAATTAAATGACAAGAGTTTGTTAGCATAAAACCAGATAGCTCCAGTGGCTACTGCAGGTCAATATCTGACTACTCTTTTCTGTATATAGAAGTGAACAGGTGGAAAGTAAATGCGTGGATAGGCCTTCTTTAAAATATAACACTTTGGGTAAAACTGTAACTGCATCTCCACCCCCAGGGGAGCAGAGGAATTCCTAAAAATAATTAAATGCATTTGCATAGAGTTTTTTTTTATCTGGGAATCTATACACTTTCTTAAAACATACAAAAACTTGGAATAAACCCTTTGCAAGACCACTGAAAGATTAAATAGTCATAAGTACTATCTAAAATAATATTAGATAGAAATAAAATATTTTCAGTAAAGACTGAACAATTCAGAGTTTCAGCATTTCAATAAATATTTAAAGGCAAGAGACAAAGTTGTCTGAATAGTAAAAATGTGTTTTCCAAGAGTAGGTTCCCTCCCTGCATGAAACTTATGTATTTTAAAAAGGATAACATAATTTATCTGGAACAGAAGGTGACTTAAAATTTTGAAATTCAAAACAAGTTCTTGGTATTTTTTTCTGTTGTGAAAACTGCAATTTTGCAGTGACAGAATGTGAACATAAACATTTTTATGGAAAGTTATTTATATAATTTCTTTAACCACTGTCATAAAACTGCAATATAGCCATCCTCAGAAATGAATATCCTGAGAGAATTTCATTCAGCTTCCACTGATTGATTTTGGACTATTTTTTAATTCAAAGTATGAGCATTAATGCTTTTTCTAGATTTCAAGAAACTCAGTTTGATGGGGGGGTTTTTGTTTGTTTTTTGTTTGATTGGTTTTTTTGCTTTGAGATGCACGTGTGGACTAGATTAGCTAATAACTAGTTCTTACATTCCTGAGTTTTCTGTTCTTTTGTTGCTAACTGATGGTAAAATATTCAGTGATGTGTGAGATAAAAAAAGAGAATACAATCACATATATTGCTGAGGCACTATATAGCATAAAAACAGAGGAGAAATTGGTTTTAATTGCATCCTCCAGTCTCGCTATCATGGCTCATGTGGAAGATGAAAATCTTTGGACGGATTCAAATACTTTGAGAATGACAGTTATATAGAAAGGAATGAAGCAATCATAACAGGGAAAAAAGGGATAATCTTTTTCTTTGAGACTTGAACAGTGTCTTACTAAATCAATTGTCATAATATTTTCCTTAATAGGAACTTAATAATATTTGTTATAACAGCCCCACTTTTTAAGCACTCAGTATAGTCAGTCATGTAATTGAGTTAGTGTTTGCATCATATAGCTCTCATTAGACTGCTGAAAATTCAAATCTAAGATGCTCAATTTCGGTTGAATTTTTTTCTTTTGTTGACACACTCCTACATTTTAAGATGTTATACTAATTGTGCTGTGTTTTACAACCTTTTTCTGAGCTCTTCTTTATCTCAAGCACTATAAGGATAGTTTTTCACTCATTAAATTGCAGGAAAAAATACCATTTCATTGGGTAACTTTTTACTATTTAAACCAGTTGTATAATCCTGATTAAGAAAATGGAATAGAAATGGTATTGGAAGCAAAAAAAAAACAAACCAAAAACCTGGAAGAATTCTCCTTCCATACCCTATGAACAGACCATGGGCAGAGGCTCTGTTTTCACCTGTTTTTTCTTACACACGTCAGGTCTGATGCTGCTGAAATCTGCATCTCTCTTGCAACCAATTATCTAACCCTCCACTGCCTGGTGACCTTACACAATTCAGGCACTCAGCAGAGATCTTCCTACTCTTCTTTCCACATTGGCTGGTTCTGTGCTTCATTTGCTAGAAAGTGAGGATTGTAGCATTTATTCCTGTCATAAAACTTCAAGACCTGAACACTGGATCATAAGCGGCTTGCTGGAGAGTCCTGCTACTCAGGACTGAGTTCTGGAGTTTACATTCCTAATGATGGCTTCCACATCCTCTTTTTTAGCCTACTCAAGCCATTGATTTCTTTTTCCAGAATGGAGAAATGAGAAGACACATATAAGGAAGTCATGTAAGATGTAAATTCTCAATTCAATTAATATTAACCTATAGGCTCCATCCAAAAATCACAAGACATGTCTTCCCCAGCAACTTAATTGAGCAGTGCCATCCAAGAATGTAAGATCTGCATTTTCCATTTGCATTACTTCTGTTTCTTTCCCATAATTATTTGGTTACTACTCCAGTGCTGAACTCTAAACATTACAGAAAATTGAAATAAATTGTCAAAGAACTTATGTGTAACTAAAAAGGAGGGTAAAAAACCCCAACTAAACCTAATAAAATGAAACTCTAAGACTTCATACTTCCTAGTTTAATTTTAGTATTTTAATAAGAAAAGAACAAGATGTGAGAAGAATATTAAAGAAAATCATGTAACCATGAAAGTATTTTACTTTGTCAAACCAAAAACCACTTTTTTCACTTTCTGGCTAAATATAACCTATTAAGTATGATGTAATTAAATATATATGGAACCATCCTTTTCTGTTTAGACCTACATGTTGTTACTCTGCGGAGCTATAAGAAAAGAAAAAAAATCTTTTAGAAGACCTTCAGGAAATGGATCACTACAAAAAATCTACATATAACTAAAAGCCATCTATCCACACACCCAGATGCAGAGGCAGCCAAGCAGAGGGATCTGACTCATCAAGTTTTCACACTCGGTCAGCTTCCGGTTACAATCCCAGTATCAACCACTGACCTCAGCTCCCCACCTTCACCCTTGGGGACAACATTTTCCCCCTGCACAGTTGTGTGGCTAAGATGAACACACTGTATACAGATGTTGAGACGCCCAGATACTGCAGGCATTTAAATACAAGAGAGAGGTAGCTTATCTCCCACTTTTAGCTATCCAGTCTCAGTAGAACGTAAGCTTGAAAAGTAGATTTGTCATCCTCAGATTGCAGTTTCATTTCTGATTCAAGCATAACACATAGGAAAGTACAGACACTGGGCTCTTGGGTTATTTTTTTTTTTTTTCTATTTAGTAAGGTAACTAGGATCCAGAACATGCATGACTCATTTTTCTCTAGTGAATGACAATGCTTCCTACATGATGGGCACCTTTTTGTGCTCTGTATGTTTGCATGGTGACTGTGACTAGGCAGCTGGATCAGCTGAAGCCAGGAATCAGTCACCATGGGTAGCACGTTTCCTGGGAAACATTCGGAGTATTTGTCCTGCAATCTCAAGAAAGCAAATAATGCTCAAAGCATCATTAACTTTCAGTTTGTGACTTCTGCCCCCCAAAGGGCTCAATTCAACAACTCTCTCTGAGTAGCACTTATTCACATGAGTAAGTCATTTACTTTCTAGCCTTCCATCAAGTACTTCTAAACCAGACCACACAGCTGAGGATACTGGTATTTAAGACACTTCTCATACATGCCAGGTATCAGTGGTGTTTAAATCAAAAACTTGTAGGTCCTCAAACTCTTCTCAAAGACAAATATATTCCCCCAGCTGCATAACCAAAAATCCTTCCTTCCCAGCTGCTCCCTCCCATAAGCAGGGACACCAGAAATCTGGGGCAGCCACTTACCAGCATTTACTCATTTCAATGTGTGGAATTTTGTTAAGCTGAGTTCTAATCCTTTTTCTAAATTTTCTGCAGAAAATAAACAGTATTCTTGCATTATTTTGTGCAAATCCAGTACTGCATAGAACAAGAAATAACCTAACTAATAACCTACAAAACACAGTCCTATTCATAAATTAACCTACTTCAATTTTTCCCTATTATTTCTACTGGAACACAGAGCTAGAAGATCAGAAGATGACTGGACTCTCCGTCAAGTAGTTTTTCTTTGGGTTTTTTTCCCCCCAAATATCATGTTCCTTTTAAGTCATACAGCATTTCAGAATGTTTCTTACATTACTTCAAAAGGTGGGCTATTAGCTGAATTCTTAATCTCAATTAAAAATAAAGAGGAATTTTTAATATACAGTCTCAAGGGGAAAAAGAGCTTGAATGTATTACAAAAATTAATTCTGAAGACTCAAAACCATAAAATAACAAAAAAGACCCCAACCTTATATTATTATTAAAACTAAATTGGATTAATTCTTAGGGCATGACTGATGATTTTAAATGGTTCAGAATCATCTACCTTATTATTGCCCTCAAAATCGCTGCAGGGAATAACTGTGAGTATGAAATACAATCATTTAAGGCTTTTCACCTCAAACCACAAAGCTGCTCAGGCTAAAGCAGGATTCAAGGTCTGGTACATTCCCTAAGACTGTGATGAGAACATCTGAAAGAAGCACTATGTTGGAGTGTGCATATCTTGACAGCTCGTATTTTGTGTTGAACAAAACATATGCATAATCCTTGCTATTTCAGCTAGAGTGGTGTCAGGGGGGTATCGAGGCATCAGCAGGTGTCAGTGTCCATATCCTTCCAGTAGCAGGTCGTAGTCATGATGCTGATAGGGAAGAAGAGGGCACCAACCACTTCAAGAGCTGCTTCTCTTCCCTCTTCTCATCAGACAAAACATGCTCCAGGCTGTGTAAATGAGGGAGAAAATTCAATTCCTTTAGGCTCTCTCCTCCTCCATTTCATTCAAATTAATTTCTTGTTTTGAGGAGAAAAACTCCACTGGGACAGTTTCTTAGCAAACAGCATTTTGAATAGTTCTAATGAATTACACTAAAGCTCAGAAAAGCAAAAAAAGGCCAGACTAGTGATGGAAGTATAAATGACACTTTTAGAAATATTCTTTCTTGAGTTTTTTTGTCCTCTCTTGGGCACAGAAATCATAAGGATTTTCAGAAGATTAAGTAAATATCACCCCCAATTTATCGCAATAAATTCACCTTTTACACTGGAAGGTCAGACTCCCATTGACCTGAAGTCTTTTCTTGCAGTGGAACATTTAAAAAACAAGGACACATTTCCTTCTGGAGATGTACCTTAAATACTTCAGTACTACATAGGAGTCTGAGAAACCAACTGGAATGAGCATGTTACTAATTGAATAACGAAAGGGAGAAGGACAAATCTTATCATCTTCAGTTTTGGAGAAATGCCAAGCACATTCCCAATTAGAAAAGAAAGAAAAAAACCACCTATTGGCAGCTCACACTGAAATTTTAATTTATGCCTGTAAGCACTGATGGAAGCATACACAGACTTGTCTGTTTATCTTGTGCTGTTTCTCAAGCCATGTCTGGTAACCACGGGGATGTTTTGAAATTCCTGTTCAGGAACTGGACTCACTGGCACTGAATTCTGCAAGCCCCCCACCACGGGGGTCATGTTTCCTGCATTCATGAAGACAGAGTCTTTGAAAAGCCACGACTGCCAAAGGTTGAACTGATTGACTACAGCCAATGAACCTTCCATTCCAGCTCCTCCCTTTGCTCTATTACTGCATAGCTTGAAATTATCTCTCTGCTTGTGGCTACAATTATTTTCTGTTAGCAATGAATCTTGCTTAGTGTAAGGCACAAAGATTTCAAACTCGTTTATCATGGCACTAGGTCACTCGCCTGCTCAGCCACCTGGGCCTCTATCCCAGATCAGCACAGTCACTTTTCCCAGCATAAATTGTACCTTTACATTTTACAACAGCTCCTCAGTAACTGTGCTCAGCCCTCTCTAATTTGAAGAGACAGGCTTTTAGGAGGTGTAGCACTACTTACATAGAGAGGAGTCTGAATTTTAGAAGTCCTTTACATGTACCTTAATCTGTTTCTAAAGAACTTAGAAGTGATTTCTTCATTTATCATTTATCCCCAGAAATTAAAGTTCAGAGGAAAAAGAAAAACATTTCAAGAGGAAAGAAAAAAAAGGGACAAAATTATTTTTCCTTCTGCTTCAGAGAGCAATGAAAAATGAAGTGTAACAGGCCTTTAGGTGAAGAGGAGAGAAATAATGCTCTGTTGTTTAACTTTCAGTAGACTAAGAGATTGTGGAAGACAAATGACTGCGTAATCAGAATGTCTCAGATACAGAAGCACAACAAGAACCCAGTTAAAACTTCATTACTGTTTATACTGTCTTGATAAACTTGATCTGCTCTGTCTCAGTACCTGACTGTTTCTTATAGTGAAAAAGCATGGGACAAATTCCTCAACAAAAAAACCTACACCTGAAGTTTTTAGTGAATTCCCTTTTCACTGTATGGATTCCTTTCTTGAGGGGAAAAAAAAAAAAAGAAAAAAAAAAGAAAAAACAAACCCCACACACTTTGTTTTAGGACAACATAAACTGAAAAATAAAATAGAGATCTATTGTGAAGTCACCAGGACTCACTGCATTCATTTATATTCATATCATTACTGGAAGAGAGAAAGAAGGAATAAAGGTTTGTGGTGAATAAATATTGCCTGACAAACAATTTCAATGGGAAGGCTTTTACATGTGTTGATGACTCAAAAGCAAAAGCTTGCACAGTCAGGCTGGAAGTGAATGTTAATATTCCTTGGAAAAAATCTAAGAATTAACTCCATGTTGCATTTCTTGTGTGGCAAACAAAGGCACCTGTGAAGTACATAAAAAGTGTAGGTATGTGAGAAACTCAAATTATGCGGTGCATGTCAGAAAATTCCTGCCAAAAGGAAAATGCCAGTTCATCAAAACCTACACTCACTAAGGTAACACATGTTCTGTCTACAGTAAGGACCGAAATGAAGGTCAAAGCTGTGAGAAGGGAGACACAATCCTTCCCTTGGCTTGCAGCAGCCAAGAGCTCTAGTTAGGGTTACTTAACTTAGATGTGACAAAGTGAATTTCAAATATGTGTCTCAATCAAATAAATCAGGAAAATATGTTTCAAGAGACAGATCCAAACATTCATAAGACAGAAACCTGTGTTAAATCATTTAGATTTAATATGAGAAACCATCACATTTCAATCAACCCAGCCTGCTGATTGTTTCCTGTTATATATAGGCTACTGATAAAAATAGCAAAATGGAAGATTTTTATTTTAAACAACTCCAATTTCAGCTAAACTACATGTTCCTGGAGAACTTTTCACTTGCACATGTGTGAACCATAGTGACAACATTATAAGTAAATCATGGGGAAAAGAGTGAACAAGAAGAGCAAGCAAATCAGAATTTAATATACACTCAAAACCCTCCCTTGCACACTTGCAAGACTAATCCTGGATATCCTTCTACATATTTTTACTTCTAAATCTCTGGGTACTCGAGTTTCATTAAAGTTTCCTATCAACACCCCGGCACAAGCAAGATCAGGTTTTAAATGTGTCTCAGATAACATGAACAGTCAGTAGAACTATTAAGCTTCCTGGGATGTTGGACTGTAGTCTTAAATAACAGCTTGTGCTCTCAGCTTATGTTGGAGTAAACATGAGCTGAGATGCCAGAGCCCTCAAAGCTGAGCCCACAGCAGTCAATGTTAAGATAATTAAGTTTGATTTCCCTTGCACATGTAATTTTATTAAAGAGTCCAGAGTTCTAGAAACAGACTCTAGTTAAGAAAGCAAAAAAAAGACATTTTAAATAGTAAACAAAGATGTAATTTTGGATTAATGTAGATGTTCTCAAGGTGGTTTGTTACAGGACTTCATATTCACAGTCACTTAAGAAATTACTCTTAGTGCAGAAAAAAAAAAAATCATGTAGATCAGAATTTTTAAGAACAGGCAGAAAGTCAGCAATGTGCTATATTGATTCCCAAGATGCCTACGATAGAAAAGATACAGAAATTTAACAGCTGCAAAAACTGTATAAAATCAAAGAGGGAAAAGTGACATAGAAGGTGGCAAACATTCACCTTGGCAACCATCAAGTCCACAGACTACAGAGTCTTGAAAGAAAGTTGGGAGGGGGAGGTGTCTGCATACATTTCTTTATCATTAAGATCATTTCAAGCTATTGTATATAATGTATTCTTTTTATTTGAATTTTTATAAAGAAGTAAATAAACTGGTTGAAGTTTTGACACTTTTACCAGAGCCTTCTGCAAAGTTCTCTTCATGTCAAAGAAATACGAGAAAGAAAAAGAAGAAACATAAGAAAGAACAGATTTAATGATCTCCACATAACAGGCTGACTTTCCATTAGAACTGAAAAAACAGACAGTTAAAAAGAAACTGATTGGCAAAGCAGAGAGCACTTGTCAGAGGAAGAGGTAAACAAAGTTATAAGAGGGCATAGATGCCATTGGCAGTGGGAAGACATGGGAAAACCAGTAGGTATCATTAAAATGAAATTTAAAGATCCCCTCTTCCCCATTAGTTCTTCTTTGATACTTTATACACATGATAAAATATAAAGACAGAAATCTGAATTGCATCCATCAACAAAAGTACATAATTAATGAGCATGAGGGAGAAGAGAGGTCTCATGTTTTAGAAGAAAATCCCATTCTTATGGGACTGCTCATGAAAGAATGGATCTAAAACCATACAGAAAGAAACAGTAGGAAGTAAGGTATTAGGTGCTCCATCAGTCCCTTCAGAAACATGAATTGGAGCCTGTGCCTGGTTAGTGAGTGGAGAATGAAGCTTTTGATGGTTTGTGATTAACTACGTTACCTACAAACAAGCTCTTTAGTGGGAATCACTTAATTTCCTTTCTTTCATATTACAAGTTTCTGCATCTGTATGCTGTTTTGTTTCTGTACATTGTTCCATTTGACCTCAAAACCCATGAATTTCTCACATAACTTCTTTCTAAAACATCCTTCTTCTCCAAACAGCTTGTAGAGCCAGATACAGGAGACCAGCTGTGCCCAGCTTAAATAAGTTGGGAGTTCTGAACTGATCTCTTGTCAGCTGAATAAATAAGCTACCTTTCAGCAAGTGTAGAAAATCAGACAGCTCTGAACTGTTAGCCAGCAAGTAACACCAAACACAGGGTTAAAAAGTTGCTGTACCTGGAGCTCAGGTCCCCACCTGCCCACTGAATACTTAATGTATGTGCACGTATGATGCAGGATGTCAAGACACCTAATGATTTGGTATCTTTATTTTTACAAGACACAAGCTGTAGATAGTACTAGTACTGTTCACCTTTCCCGTAACAGTGGACTAGCTGGAACACTTGCCTGATGAGTCAGCGAACCCCTTGCCTGAAGGGATTCAATTCACATAGGATGTGACCTGTTTCCTGTTGAAAGTGGACTGCCATAAGGCAGGAATGTAAAACCACTGCAGCTAGAAGATCAAGCACGAACACTGACTGCAGCTCAGAGGTTTCTTCTGTAGGAAAGGCAAAGGTGTGCTAACAGCCTAAACATAAGGATGAGGCTGTAAAACCTACTGTACTTACAGCATTTTTCAAGTAAGAACAGTTCAGAGAAAACCAGCTTCTAGCCATTCTTGTTAACACCACCAAGAGGGGAACTTCTCCCAGATAATCAGTAATTTAGCTGATCCACCTGAATTCAAAGATTACCTCTTCTTTAACAGTATCAAGGAGGAAAGATACATGAAATGAACAGTCCATCAAAGAAAAGCACAGCAACTGGGATGGGAGATAGATCCTAGGAAAGTTTCCAAAATGCAAGCATCATTAGAAACATAAGACAATAATAATAGAGTTCTACATTCAAAATACCCTCCAGAAAAAGCAAAGGAGGTTATCGCCTGTGGCAACTGCAATCCCATCACTCTGGTATCTCATCATGTATGAGTGGATTTAACCAAAGTAGAAGAATCTGCTTACAAATGTCACTTTCTGAAAGGGAAGTGTTCGCATTTTTGGGTAAAGAAGGCACAGAATGGATTCAAGATCTTTGCCCCTAGTCATCAGTCTCCAAACACCTCTTCTTGCATTGGTTCAAACAGCTGAGCTGGTGCACCATGTGCACTTCTCCCTCCCTCCCCAGTTACCTATGAAATCTGAATTTGTTTTCCACCTCCCCTTAACAAGTAATTCCTTCAGCATTTTTTTCTGCCCTGCTCTGTTGCTTCTTTCTCTGTACAAGGCTAGAAGCAGCAAAAATAAACCATTCAGATGACAATAAGCCATTCATTCGTGTCTAAAGCCAAACTCCCACTGTTGTGCCCACTAACTACAACTAATTGGGAAGCCAAAACATTGCTTCCTCCTTTCCGCCATGTGATACATGTGTTTCTGCATGTTTTATTTAGTCTTTAATTGCTTGAATCTCCAAAGCCAGTCTCATTTCCCCTGCAGGTTTTGACAAGAGTCTGATTGAGCTCAACACACAACCCCCATTCTCTACAACACTGCCTAAGGTGTGCTAAGGTGTGGAAAGATATTAAAATTAATTATAACAAGATAGTCTCCTGCTGCTTACCAATATCTGTCAGGGAAGAACCAACATTGCCCGAGATGGTGGTCCTGACAACCAATATACTTGCCCTTACCCAATTTCTAAGGCTTTGGAACTAAATGCTGTTGAGCTGATACAAAATGCCAAGACTGATGTGGCCATTTGTTCTGGTTGTCAACAAATCTTTTCTTCAAATACATCACTACAGATGACTCATGTTACTACTATAGTTCATCCTATATTATGTGTCTTCAAAAGGCCTAATTGTTCCAAAAATCAACACATATAAGAGCTCAGCAAAGGCTTCAGAAAGAATATCAAGTGCCATACATACACAGTGTCTATTGCAGCACAGAATAAATTAAAGCCTTCCTTCTTCACAAGCTCTGAAAATAAGGGATACATACAAGTGACATGTCTCATTGGTAAGCCACAAGGCAGACCATCCTTACCAAAACTTACTCACTGGATGTTTACTGGGAACAGGTCCACACCTGTGCTTTTAGATACCTGTCTTTAAACTGGGCAACAACTACTTTCAGTATTTAGGACATACAGATTCAGACCTAGCTAATTTCTGACCCATCCAGGTTGGGATGTGATGTATCAATGGTATTGCCTTTGGTATATTTCAGAATTGTGATGTTTGGATAAGTCGTGAGACTTACGTATTTTTCAAACTCATTTTAGTCCTTTGCTCATAGAAGAGTCATGAAGAGTAAATAATCACTGAGTCAGAAGGAATGCTTACCTAACCTAAGAAATTCTTTCTTATTCTGCTCTTGATAAGAAGTTAATCCAACATGAATTTCACAAGCTTTTCCCCATGATTTCAGCTGGTGGTGTATTATCTGCTGCATAAGACAAGCTGCCTTTCCTGACAATATATAAGTTCACAGTAACAAAAAGTAGGTGTGACTAAAATTAACTAATTAAAATTTTTTTTAATTTTTACATAATTTTTAATGCCATGTTAAAGTGCCTTACTCTTATGATCACTTTTTTGTATATCAGGAACTTTCAGGTAATTTGGGAGGTAAAAATACCAGTATGCACTGGTGAAGATGAAGTCAGAATACAGTGAATGAAATTTATTTCCTTTATATTTGTATACACATCTTAGAATGAAAGAGATAGCTAATTAGTGATTACTTCTTCCAGAAATCTCACCAGTTTACACAAATATTGGATAGTGACGGGCCAATAGTTGACTCCAGGAAGCACGACAGAGAACAAGCTTGGCTGTTACTCCTTTAGATTTTTCTTTCCAACAATTCTTCTGTAGAAAGCACTGCATAACAAATATTAAAAAGCATTTCCAAAAAAGGAAAGCTTGCAGACTTTTTAAGGAAAAGTACCTGGAGGACAGTTGGACAAAGATTTATTTAATATATGCATACTGATATAAACTAGGTTTTTTTCCTTTGACGAATGTATTTGGATTGCACGCAGAATCCTTCCAGACATCTCTCCCCTCCCTTAGTTCCCATTTTCCAGTAATTCAGTAGCACATGCTCACCTTTCTACCTATTAGAGTTGTAGTGACCCTAAAATCCCCAAAATGCTTCTCAATTTTAACAGAGTTTCTGAGGATATCCACATGTCTTACAGCATATGGAGACAGGTCTGTGACATTGGAATGAATGTTTCAGAAACTAGTCTGGACTACAGTTCTCATGCAATTATCTGTGACTGCTGGGAGCTCAATGACTCAGATGTTCTGATCCAGTTCTCTGTTCAATATATGCAAAATAAGCAAAACTAGAGACCAAATAATGGATGTAACGTAACTATAACTTTAGTGTTCCTCTTTTAAGTAGAATACTGATTTCAAAGCTAGTAAATATCTCTTAGTGAAATTCTAAAGCAGGTAAGAAGGAGTGGGCTGTAAATGTATTTGCCTTCATCATCCATTTTAATGTTTTTTATTGAGTCTTCTTCCATACAACCTTCCTGACATCCCTGTCACTGCTGTGAAGTCTTGATAGGAGTACAGACGAAATCCTATCCTACCTACTAGAGCTTTCACTTCCTGTATTTCAACAACATAGACAGCATCCCATTCTCTGTGCTGTTCAAACACTCTCCAACCTTACACGTTTAGCTGCAGTTTTAATGTTATTAGTCTTCCCCCAAATTATTCAAGCTCATCTCACATTAATTGCATTTAAATAGACAGATGTCTAGTAATATTTTTTAGTGCACATACTTGTCACTAGAGTAACAGTAGAATAACTCTAATATTATTGAGTATCACTTGAATGTTTTTGCTTACAGAAGACTCAGGTATTGTTCCACATGAATCAGGTAAGTTAGCTTCCACATATACTCTAACTTGTGGAAACGGCATGTGAACATCTCATACATCTGTCAACTGCCCCACATTGATTTTGTAATAAATCTGAGCCTCCATCAGCATGAGCAGACAGACCAAAACATTGCTCCATTCACGGTTACAAAGTTCCCTTTTATCTTCTAAATAGTGTTTATGATTTCACACAGAGCAACATTGGTTGCCACAGGGGCCATTGGTTTAAGGTACACATAATGTAGGGCTTCCTATCAAATGAAAGAGAACTATTTTTACCTGATTATTGTTTACCTGTTGAACTTTGGAGGTCCTGGAACTGGCTGTAAAAATTAAGGAATAGTTGTTGATTCTGGAACTACATTCAGCTGCTTTTCAAAATACCTACCATCCACACATTAGGCAATGACAGTTCTATAAAGTGTTATATCAACACATGAATTGGAAGAACTAATGTGTTTTAAACAGATGAAATGGACTTCCAACAGTTTTAGCATGGTCATATGGCCTCTGCCATATCTGTATGGGACATCCTCTAGAACTGGGATGGGTGTCACCATTTCCATTATGTTCAGGTCATAGAGAAACGGTGTAACTTCCCAACATGACCAGTACCTCCTGGGGGCCAGACCCTCACCTCCACCTAAATAATGGGAACAAGCTGATTTACATTTACATTTCTCTTCCCTAAACATGAGATTGGCTGGAAGATGGGTTAGCCTCAGGCACATGTCACACCAGAGCCATGTCTGGTTTAACATATTGAGCTGGTATCTGCATCAATTTTACACTTCAGAAGACACTCACCTCGGGAGGAAATGATCAATCATTTGCTTCAGTCTCTTAATCCAGGACAGAAAGGACAGATGCACTGTGATGGCAGTTTTCCACCCACTCTCTGGTTTTGGAACTACTATCCAAGTCCTCTCAATAAGTCCATTAATTACAGATTACTAACAAACATTGCAACATAGGCAATAGGAAACATTTGGATGGATAACAGGCTTCACATCCAGTATCTTATGAACTTTCAGGTCTAACAACAGATGTGCTAACCATTTGCAAATCTGAAAATTCTTCTGTTGTCTGGGCTCATTAGATCCTAAGGTAACAGACACGAGATGTTGGCTCTTACATATATGAAGAAAAAATCCATATTTTAGATTGTCAAAAAGTACTAGTAGATAAAGTTTCTCTCTTTTAGACTTTTGCATCATTAGAATTTCTTGCATCAATCAGTGATCCTCAAGTACTGCTGTGCTACAGTTATGACACTGCTTACCACCCCTCCACTCTACTCTCTTAGTAGTAGCAGTTGCTGGAAGCATGTATTTCTAAAACTTTCAGGTTAGTCAGACACATCACACTTACTTTACCACTATCAGCAATCTGCTGCTCTAGGTTACCATCTGTTGTGACTTTTGAACCTTTATTCAATAATTACTGAAGTGCACTATGCTCCTCAGGGACTCCTCCACCTTTTTAACTTCATAAAGTTAGTCTCACTTAAGTGATCTAAAAAACAAGCACAAGTGTAAATTTCTGCAGGACTGGGATCTTTAAATGTCACCTCCTCTTAGTAGGAAATGTCACCCTGCATAACACAATGTAATACACAGCCTCTTAGTCAGAATCAGGTCTCTGGAAACTACCACAGGGAAAACACATTCATCCAGGAGGCAGTGAAGCAGATATTACCCAGTTATACTTCAGTGAAACCATGTTCTAAATTCCACTTATTTGACAACAGTAAAAATATGTCTCACAAACTCTTCATCAGAGACAGAAAAATGCACTCTGTACCAACCCAGATATTTTCAGCTACCCCAGTGTTAAGTTTGGCTTAGAGGCTAGAACTACTCCAAACATTACCATAGAGGCACTACCAACGTCACTGATGGGCTCAGCCTTGACCAGTGGCAGGTTCATCTTGAACCTGTCTCTGTCTGACATGGGGGCAGCTTCTGGTATCTTTATCACAGAATCATGGAATGGTTTGGGTTGAAGTGACCTTGAAAGATCATTTAGTTCTAACCTCCTTGCTATGGGCAGGGACACCTTCCACTAGACCAGGTTGCTCAAAGCCTCATCCAGCCTGGCCTTGAAGACTTCCAGGGATGGGGCATCCACAGCTTCTCTGGGCAACCTGTTCCAGTGCCTCACCACCCCCCCTCACAAGGAAGAATTTCTTCCTGATATTTAATGTAAAACTACTCTCCTTCAGTTTAAACCCATTACCCCTTGTCCTGTCACTACAGGCCCTTGTAAAAAGTCCCCCCCAGCTTCCTTGTAGCCCCTTCAGGTACTGGAAGGTGCTATAAGGTCTCCCCGGAGCCTTCCCTTCTCCAGGCTGAACAAGCCCAACTCTCTCAACCTGTCCCCATAGCAGAGGTGCTCCAGCCCTCTGAGCATCTTCGTGGCCTCCTCTGGACTCGTTCCAACCAGTTGATATCCTTCTTACGCTAGGGGCCCCAGAGCTGGACGCAGTACTCCAGGTGAGGTGACATATTCTCACAAAAGTCACCCCTGCAGCCTCTCTATTACCAAAATGTAACCCAATCCAACTGCATACATCCTGGTCTGTTGATGTCAAATGTGTTCTCTTCTACCAAAGAAGCCCTGGAACCTTGCTTCTATGGAATTTCTTTCAATTATTTTGTTCAGAAGAAACTGACATTACATGAATTATTTGTCTTTAAGAGAACCCAACCCAACAGTCTAAACCATGTATAAAGACAATTGGAAAGTTTTACCTGAATGATTTCCATTACACTGTGTAGTATGTATACTGCCAATGAGTGACTAACATGTATGCGAGTATGCATAGTGATGAGATGCTCAGTGGATAAAGGATGCAAGTAAAATATACATTACTTCTATACTGTAGTTAACAGAACTAATAAAAAAAAAGTAGTCGGACATGTAGGCATTTAAGTGACATATTCTTTGAAGCAGGACCCTGACACATTAAATAACATCAAGTCCATGATGTTATGCTCAGCATATGTATTACAATCCTAGTGTGAGATATGAAATACTACCAAAAAAATATTGAAGTGGAAGTGTGGGTGAACTTATTTCAAGCCTCAGTTGTTGTTATCTCTGCTACTTGCATAGCAATAGGTGATTCTTCAAGATGTTGGTACAACCTTTTAAAAGTAGATATCCTTAAAAAATTAGGTGGACAAGACAAGTACTCTTTTCCTAAGGTCTTGTTATAGAAAATAATAAATGGAAAACTGAAAGGACCAAATTTTAAATAATTCTTTCTTATCTCCTACTGTCTTCACTGTCTCTAAACCTTAGTGATATGGTAAAATGTGGTAAGTTATGAAATTTTGCTTTCTAACATGCGAAGCAGCCTTCATGACATCTTTTCTTATTTCTCTGATATTGAGAAAGATTAGCAATCACTGAATTAAGGTGAAATATCATATATATTAGAATAAATACCCCTCTAAATATTTTTTCAGTTTATCATTTTTTATGGGTATTCTGGAGAGTCCTTCCTTTTTACAGTTGAGCTGAGAAGAGTAAACAATGTACACATTTTTTCTCATAGGTAGAAGACATTACATGAAGCCTGTTGAGGAAATATAGTATAGTTGCTATCTATTGTTCACTCACATTTTTCATGGAGTGAGCAAAACCTGTGGAAGCTTAGCTAGTCCATCTCATCTCTGAAATAGAGAATTCCGCACACCGAGAAATACCAGTTCTCTTGGAGGTGGTCCAGATTGATCACACTGTGCCCTACACACAGAAATTCTTCCAGTCTAACGTTTAGAAATACATTACAGGTGACATTAATTTTAGGGCATACTGTGTTGCACATGAAGGTTATTGGAATAGATACAGATAGAGATCATAGTCCCTCAGATTGCCTTCCATTAGTATTGCTTCCTTTCTAAAAGCTATCATATCTTCAGAGCCCACAAGACAGACAAAGAGGGGATGCAGAGTTTATAGTAGAAGACGAAAGATGACATAACTGTTAGACACAGGAGCCTTTAGAAAAGTCTGAACAATTTACATAGACTCATGCAAAGATCAAAACAAGTGTCTTCGTGTATCAGGAATTTTCTAGAGAGGCAGTTCTCAGCTTTTTGTAATATATGTCTGTAGAAAACAAAAAGACTTTGTAAAGAGTTCACCTGTACCTTTGTATTTAGAGAGGATCACTCCAAAATATAATGAACCATGAAGATATACATGACATTTGCACCAGATATATCAAACAGCACAGTCTGTTTTCATGTTTTCAAACCAAAGAAAACTTCCGTAATTAATTCGCACTGACTTTTCAGAGCAATGGCTTGTTAACATTGTCATTTGACCATCTGTCTATTAGCCTTGGTAGCAAATTAAAATAAACAAAACAAAGTAGTAAAACCAACAGCAAAGCAAGAAGGCAGATTGCCTGGATGTCAAACATGTATGCAGTGAACTACAATGCTTATATTAGCGAGCTTGAATGACATCATACTTGGGAGTTGGAGATGATCATGGGTTGGATTTTTTTTCCATTCCTCTTTGTTCTAGAGAAATTACCTCCCTTTTTTCAAATATAGATTATTCTGTCAGCAACAGGAGTAATACTGAAATTGGACACACCTACCTTTAGCGAGTACATTCTTAAGTTTGTTCAAAGCCAGAATATAAACAAGTAACTATGCGAAACATTGGACTTATTCTGTACCACAGCCACTTTGGTGCCCTGCATCTGATACCCTCTTGAGGCACGAGCTGCACCATAGGGAGCAGAAAGAGAAATCTCATTAATCTTATCAAATCCAATCCAGTTGTATAACACTGTTTCCTAATTACTCTAACAGCAAAGTGATTAGCATACACTATAAAACAGGAGAAGTTATGGTCCTTGTCACTCCCATCATTTGCCAGGTACTGCTTCTCTGTATAAGCGTATGCTTTAGAACATTGAGTAGCTCCAGTTCCAGACCAAAAAGACCTCTTTGTATCTCAGATTCAGGACACACAGGGACTATGTAGACCCAGCATGCCTCCAGCTCTTATGGAAATAATGAATCTGGTTTTCTTTGCCTCCGTTTCTTGTTACACTAACTTGCATTCTCTCCCCTGCCTGAAAGTGCACTCATTCATACTTCATACTAAATTACTCTGAACCCTTGGAGATCCTGTACAGTCTTCTGATTACAATTGTGCATATTATACTAATAAGCCACCTCAGGCTAACACAATTAGGCTTAATTATTTGAAACATTTATTTCTAAGCCTCGATCTCCAAAGAGATTTTATTTTGGATTGGAAAACTACAGTAGTAGCAACTGTATGTGCCAAAATCATCTGCAACACCACACCAGCAAGAGTCCTGACTCTTGCATTACAGTAAGGTTTCGCCTCTTGTTAGATGAGCCAATGAAGGTGAGGAGAAATTGCTGCATTCTCAAGTGACAGTCCAGTTCACCTTTTAAGTGTTGGCCTCCAACGTTCACTTCATTTTCTGCCAAAGGTTAGCTGCAGAAAAATCTACTTACATCTTCCTATCCAAGTTCTTGATGAGTCTGGCTGGAACAGCATTCTCAACTGCTTTTAAGGGGGGGGAGGGGGGAAATCAAGCCAGTGATTCACAATTGCTTTGGTTTTCCTCTGAAGCAAAGAAGTAGTCAGTCTGAGACTGAAACAACCTGAGAAAACACAATAAAGAGGTGCATGGTCTACTACCTCAGTAGAAAATCCCTAAAATGAAGTGTTGAAAAGCTGAATTTCAATTCAGCTAAAACCTTACTCTATAGCCCAAATAGTGGAGAAGAGTATTAATATGCTGAGAAAAAAAGAAAACAACTGGCTATCTCCTCATGGCTTGTTTGTCTCTACTGCCCATATTTTTAGGTAGATTTTTTTAGTCCAGTTTGTTTTATCATCCCAGTACAGCTGTCATCATATGTCATCAACATGAGGGCATTGCTTCCTCACAGAGCTCATGATGCAGCTTTTGCTTATAGACTCCTCTTAGACCTGCGACTTCCTGTGATTTTTTAATCACTTCTGCAATGGCTGGCTGTACACCTGCAATGATGAAGACCATAGCTTTAATAGTTCAATAACTGCATATGTGACAAGTACCTTCTTGTGCCACCCAAGTCCATTTTGACTCATTTTCAACACAAATCATTTGCTGATTTCATTTCCTTACTGATCACCTGAGCTGAAATCCTTTAAAAAATGTTTTTGCCCATTCAGCTGCTCAACCTGCTTGTTGTAACATCATCTCTCTTCAAGGGAGAATATGAATGGAAAAATAAAAACACCATGATATTTAGGTGTGCAAAACTTAGATACAAATCTCCTTTCAGCCTTCACAGGATATACACACTGTTTCTTTCTAACAAAGACCTCTCCTTCAGCTTTGATAAGCCTAATTTGCTCTGTGGCTACTTTGAACAGATTTCAAAGATCCACAGCACTGTAAAAGATAAGCTGTAGCCTGTGCAGAACTTCATCCTGCTGGGCCACACAGGCTGCCTTAACAGTCACATTTCCTGGATGTTTTAAGCGCTAGTTTCTAATCCTGCCTTTTAGACCCAGCTGTGTTTCACAAGGTTCACCAGGGAAATTCTCTCCTCATAGGATCTTACCAGGTTTTCACTTCAATTAAGGTAATTGTCAGCAATTTAAATTCCCTCCTTAATTGAAAGTGTAAATATTTGTAAGAAAAAAACCCAGAATTTAAAACAAACCTTCTAGTCACAAAAAAATTCTAAAAACCACTAAGCACCTGAAGCAGAAATTGATATCTTGTGCTGATGACACATTATTTTAAGTTAAATGTTATATATGTATTTATACCAATATTGCCTCTCCTTTTTTTTCTACAAGAGTTTATTCCAAAGGTCACATCCCACTCTTTCAGAGGCCTATTAATAGTTCGTACTTCACCCACCTGTGAGCTCATTTCTCCAGGCTCTTACCCCTTGCTGTGCTCACCTCTATCACTTTTTACTGCCACAGTTCCCTGATTTTAATGAGCTCCTGACAGTCTTGGAAGCTGCTTGGCTTAAGTAGAACTACTAAATCTTTTTACATGTCACTCAGGAACTGGGGTTTTGTTGTGTGTGTTTATTTGCTTTTGCAGAGGGCTGTGTAATACCTCCTCTTCTTGCACTCTGTTTGTCCCCACCTTATTTTCTTTTAAATTCAGAAACATATGTGCTTTGGAGATCTGCTCTACCAAATCTGAACATTGTGGTCTCTGGGGTTATAGACTGCAAAGCACATTGTATGTTCAGTAGCCTACATAGTTTAATGAGCATGCTGCTTGAGAGGTGTCAAGAAAGATGCTGCTGATGTTAGGTGACACAAAAAGATCAATGTCAGGTCAGGAGAAAGCAAGAAACATAGGTTAAAATGCAGATGCTCCATGTTTTTTTGAGGAATATGAGGTGTTTACTGCTGACCTAGAGGAGCAGGTGAATAAAGAGGTGAAAGAGATACAGAGAATGCAAAATTATCCAGGCTAATTGAGTCTAACTAGGCAAATCTAACAGAGAAAATGAAGAATATCAGAAGAATGTAACACAGCTAAGAAAATGGAAAACAATAGCCAAAGAATCTCAGTGAAGACGAAATCAAATTAAGTACTCGGATGGTGCTGTGTCTTCCTATGTTTGTGTGATATTTTGCCTATGGAAATTTAAGAACACATTCTTCTGACAATCCTGTTAAGGATTTCTAAAAATAAATTGAAAAATAATTTTAAAAAAATAGTGTTTTACTGAATAATCATTATTTCCAGGCCCTTTAGTTAGAAAGGTATTTTAACATATCTGGTTTCATTGCATTGCTCTGTAGAAAGTTCCTTCAAGGGCAATCACCTACCTTCTAAGACACAGTACCTAACTGCACCAAATATAGAGGTGTAAATCAATCTCATCAGAGCCATATCAGCTTCTGAGTTATGGGCTGACCCATCTGTACCTTAATACCCGTTTGTTTTTTACAGTACAGTCAAGGGGAGAGAAAGGAAAAAAGGAAAATCCCCAAACCTTTTTGTAATGTCTACTGGGGGACTTTTCTGTACATCACATGTTTGTTCTAGGCCCAGTTAGCACTTGTGTTTGCTCTTCTCTTGAAAATATTCAGATTTCTAGCACTATTTTATCTATATTTATGTAGCAGAAACCTTACCATAAATTTTATGTAGTCTGATCACCTATTTAGTATTTTATGCTGAATAGCCTTCTTCTCTAATGAAATTTTGCAAGCCATGAAGAATACATCTATTCTATACTTGAATCCTGAAGCAGCACTAGATATATTAAAAAAGGATTAGAAAGCCAAACACGTGAAAGACAGGAAATGGCTATGGTTGTACCAACTATTCAATGTTTACATAATAAAAAAATCACTCTTTAGTATCTGTGGAACATTTAGATTCAGTGCTGTAAAGCCCCTGAGCATACTAATTCTCTCTTCACGGTAGTATGCAGTAAATACCCAAGGGATCATAAACTAAATGACTAAACATGCAACAAATATCAAGTACTATTTCATTAAGTAGCTACCATCTATCCTGTGCACTGAACAAGGCTGAGAAAAATAGTGAGGATAATGTAGTTTAGACTGTCGTACTCAGAGTAGGTCAAGAGTCAGACTTCAAAATAACAAAATAAAAGCTTCTTTTTAAAATATTTTAATTTTCAAAATTCAAACGATGGAGAAAATCTAAGATGGAAGAAAATCATTTAATGTTAATGTTTTAAAGACATTTGGAAATACATTGATCTCAAGGTGACCCCTGGAAGCCTGAGCACTGGGAGACGGAGCTGTTTACATAGCAGAGAGACGCCTACACCCTCCCATTTAAACCACGGCTTTTGTGGGTATGGGTGCAGGGTGCCCTGAAGAAGAAACATAAGTCTGGATGAAGCCATGAGGAAATGACAGACATGAGAAGACCTGGACGTGCAGGTGCTGAGGCAAGATGCACAGCTGTTCAGTCAGGGATTTTTCAGATGTTCAATCCCAGGCTCTTACGAGACCATCCATGAAGAGGGCAGGAAACATTTCTGATTGCATTTTGACTTAATCTCATTCAGTCTGAGAGTGCTTTACAAACCCTTTCAGTTTTGAACGATCAGCAGTTTCTAACACTATCTTATTAATTATATCCTGGAAAAATACCAACGCTCTGTAATCATATTGCATGTGCACCTAGGGATTGTTATAGAGACACTCCCAAAGGCATTTCCTAAATTCCAAGCACTTAATTTTGGTGATCTTTTACAGTGACTTTAGATTTTTTTGTGTGCTTACATGTATGTGCGTGCTTCTATTTCCTTTAAAAAAGGAAACCAAAGCAAAACAAAACAAAAACTAGCAAAGAAAAAACTGAAAGAAACCCTCAATATAGACAGGCTACAGGAGAATTTGTGGAGAAACAGGTCCCTTTCCAGACTTTGGGAGACCATTTTCTTTAGTGACCACCAGCTCTTCACAGCCTGTTCCCAGCAGAGACCTTTTCTGCAAGTTTTTGAGTCTGCTTCCGTACAGCCATCTTCCCTCTTTTCCCTCCCATTCATCATTCCCATCATAGACTCTTACCCCATGTAGTCGCAGTCTGCACCCCCTGAGTGGTTCAGCTCAGCTCACCTGCTCCTCCCTGCAACGCTACCTCCTCCTTTGCACATACCCACACTCCCATTGATCCTTTCCCAGTTGTTACTGGCCACCCCAGCTCCCAGCTGCTTGCCCAGGTGGGTAACTGACTTCTGTGCAACGGTAAAAAGCAATCACAGTGCTAGCTACTTAGTGAGTTAATGTCCTGACTGAAATGCAAGCAGAGATCCAGCTCCTTCTTTGGAGGGACTCTGTTTTTCTCTGATAGTGATTTACCTGTTCTTCCATTAAAGCCTTCTCATAAATCATCGCTTAAAAAACATAGCAGATCACTATAGCAGCAATAAGTTTTGGTCTCAAACTAATGAGCATGTCATACGAGCAGCTGATCCAACCTTTCGAGAAAAACAAGCTATGAAAGAGTGAATGTTGGATCGTCAGGATGTGGAAATGAGCATTTTGCTGCTACCAAGACTGTCGTGGGATTTTTAATTAGCACGCACTCTGGGTCCCAGAGTTCGGTATGTATTCAGAAAGGGTTGTCTCCAGCAGTGGAGCTTTACCTACCACCTCGCTGGCATATTATTTGTTCAACAGATACCCAGAGTACACTGAATGCCAGCCACTGGCTCCTGAGGAACAGCAGTTTTCCTTGGACGTCTTCCAGTCACATCACAAACCCGGTTATTCTTCACTTAACCTGCATGCTGAGATTGCAGCTTAGGGCTGAATCATTAGCGCACAAGCAATTTTATCAATCTGAAGTTTTGTGAGCCTGGGTAAAGATCCAGATGAATGTCTGGATAAAGCTAAAGGTAGAGTGCCCTACATAACGTGCATTTTCAGAAAATCCTGAGGAGGTTGCTATTTGTACCCTTGCTATCTCTGCCTTCACAGCTAGATGGCTGAAGCTACAATAACAACTCCTTTAGCCAAGGAGTGATTATTTTACTTTTCCATTATTGTAAATGGTGCTCTTCTATCCACCACTTTGCAAATCCAAGGCTGCGAACCAAGTTTTCTGAACAAGGACATATTGCTGCTTGGGGCGGAGAGGCTTACTTTTTTTTTTTAATCGAACTGAGCTATTTGAGGCACAGCCCAGTAATTATTTTTTAAAATGTTTTTAGCTAAACCTAAGGGTTTTTTTTTTCTTTTAACATAAAGGCATGTTTATTTTTGTGGCTCAAAATATGATTGAAAGATAACTTTGTATTGAATTTCAACAGTTACTTAACTTATATTTGGTTACTCTTGCACTGGTTTCTTGTTGTGTCATTGCAGTCAAAATGCCTTCTTACACATCAAAATTTCGTTCACATATTAGACTTTAATACAAGCTGTTGCAATCTGTTAATGATTTCAACTAAAGTCAGAATTTAGTAATCTCTGAGGCACAATAGCTCGTGCAACTGTTACATTCAATGTGACAACTCCCAATACCTTTCAGTGTAATGTTGGTTATGTAGTTATTAACTATATTTAGCATGTTACAGAATTTTAACTGGAGCATAGCACTTGTGCCCAGCCATGGTCCTGGCTAGGCTGGAGCTGGGGTAAAGCTGGAGCTATGGTATAGCCAAAGCTCGGATGTGACAAACTGAATAACTGGAGTAGCAAAAGATCCTTTCAGTGCAAGGTTTGGATTGTAGGTGAACTCATGAGCCAAGCAAAGAAGCAAGAGGATAAGGCAGACTGAAAAACAAGGTAGGAGCATGCTCTAAAGCCAGACTGAATACTATGGAATTTAGGAACCTAAGGAGGACTTGAGATCCAGTGAAGAAGGGTATCCTGGAAGAACACCAGGACTAGGAAGGAAAAATTAGGCTTGTGCAGACAGTAAAAATTCTCAGAAGAAATCGCCAAAACTCAGAAACTAGGTTCTCTTCTAATATGCATAGCATTTTTTCTCATTAATTAAAACATCACAATTCTTCTATCTTCTAGTAGAAGGTAATGATCTTTTTATTCAATTGCTTGTCAAGCACCGATATAAAATAAACATGACAGTTTGTAGACTTTTAAACTGTGTTTTTTAAATGACCAGCTATCCTTTAGTCTCTTGAACTTTTTATGTCAGAATATGTGAGAACAATTGGATTTCTCTGCCTGGATAATGCTTGTAGGAGATTATGCAGATTCTTCTTATGTTTGTTTTATTTGCATCCCAAGACATTTTGAGGTCTTTATCACAGGGATGCTTATTTCCATTTTTCTTATATTAGTCTCGGATGCTTTTATGATTAGTGTCTTGCTCTAACACTGATTAATGAAAAATGTTGATCTTCTAAAATAATAAACCACTAAAAATGATAAATCATGTTGTTTTCAGAATATCAAAGAGAAAGAATACAGCAGCTGGTATTGAATTTGCAGGAGTAATCCTCTGATGTGCTTAGTACTTAAACTTTTGTTAAATTCATTGGGAATTGTTAGAACTAAATATCTAGTTGGAGCTACTGAGTAGCTATACTCCTTGTGTAAAAAAAAAGGAAAAAAAAAGGTGACATTTTAAAGTGAGAAACAATATAACACAGTCATGAAAACAGTTTGAGTCTCCATTAGTTTGTTCAATCTTGAGCCCCTAATAATGCTTTTAAATCATAGAATGATTTGGGTTGGAAAGGATCTTTAGTAAAACCTAGTCTAGTAAAACCTCCCTGCCATGGACAGGGACATCTACAACTAGATCAGGTTACCCCCTCCAACTTGACTTTGAACACTTCCAGAAAGGGGCATCTACTACCTCTCCAGGCAACCTGTTCCAGTGTTTCACCACCCTTATTGTAAAAAATGTCTTCCTTATGTCCAATCTACATCTACCCTCTTTTAGTTTAAAATCATAACCCCTTGCCCTATTGCTACAGCCCTTACAGAAAAGTCTGTTCCCATCTTTCTTGTCAGCCCCCTTTAAATATTGAAAGGCCTCAATGAGGTCTCCCCAGAGCCTTCTCTTCTGAACATTGAAGAACCCCAACCCTCTCAGCCTGTCCCCATAGCAGAGGTGCTCCAGCACTCTGAGCATCTTCGTGGCCTCCTCTGGACTTGCTCCAACCAGTCCATGTCCTTCTTATGTTGGGGCCCCAAAGCTGGACGCAGCACTGCAGGTGGGGTCTCACCAGAGCAGAGTACAGGGGGAGAATCACCTGTCTCAACCTGCTGGCCACGCTTCTCTGGATACAGCCCAGGACATGGTTGGCTTTCTGGGCTGCCAATGCACACTGCCAGCCCTTGTCCAGCTTTTCATCCATTAGTAACCTCAAGTCCTTCTTCTCAGAGCTGCTCTCAATCCCTTCATTCCCAGCCTGTATGGGTATCAGGGGTTTCCCTGACCCATGTGTAGAACCTTGCACTTAGTTTTGTTGAACCTCATGAGATTCAGATGGGGTCATTTCTCAAGATCGTCCTATTTTGTTATTATTACTTAATTTTTATATTTCAACAATTTTTTTTTTTTTTTAAATAATATAGGTAGGTGCTACTGCCCGATGAAATGTGCTGCTCAGTGAAATGACTGGTACTCAGTCATTGCCACTTTGGAAGCTGGTCTGGAACTGCTTCCATTTCAATGCAGAACATACACATTTCATCACTGGACTAAGTTCATTTTTTATTTTATCTTTCCTTTCATTACAAATTCTCCCCCAGCTGATGAAAACAACATGGAATTGTAATAAGAGTCTGATCAATTTCTCAGTGCAATACCTCAAAGGTCTCATTCTAGTGAGGAAAAGTCTCAGAATGAAACATCCTAATAAAAACCATTTTAATCCCTCAAAAATATCAAGTACAAAACCCTGACAAAAGCACTTTTTGGTGGAAACACTATAACTGAGAGCAGGTATTTCTGACCATCAGTTAATAACTTTTCTACAGATATGTCATTACATTTTCCCTAGAAATTGCCCAGTTCCTTTAGATCCTTTACAGTCCTTTTTGACCTACAGGATAAACAATACAAAGCAGGTTTCATAGTACAATAGTGGAGGAAATATCTGCTGATATTGGCTGGTTGAATGCCATAAAGGTGCAGACAGAAAGACATTCTGAAATTAAGTCTTCAGATTTGCTTTGCAATTTTTCATACATATATTGTTGGTTTCCAAGATTGTTTGTACAAAGGGACAAGGTCCAGGAGATGCATACAAATAACAATTTGCAAAGATTTTTCCAATTAGAAGTGCTCACCTATTAACACTGAATGTGAGTAATGACTTGAGATCAGAATAGGTAGAGGAATTGGGCAAAAGCAGGGATGAATGCAGCCACAAACAGAAAAAGCTGAAAAGCTGAATAGCTACTGATAGGGAGGAGGAACTATTACTCTCTGTAGTCCCAGAAGAAATCCAAGCCTTGAATTTGGAAAAACAAATGAAAGTTCCTCTGAGGAGGGCAGCTGCTGGTAAAGGATGAAATGTCCCCTATCAGCATCTGAAGTCAGTTAAAACTAAGGGTCCATTACAGTGAATGAGATGAGGAAATAAATGAGTAATATTGAATATTTCAGTTGGTTGTTGCAACCATGTAAGAATCTATCATGATACAGTGTCCAGTTACTATCTCTGTCCTTGACTTCCTGACCAGTCTTGGTCAAGTCATATTTTTATTCCCTGTGCTATCAGTGCACATGTAGTTCTTATTCAAATTAAAGCACCCATGACTGATACAGGAGAGAAGTATTGCTCTTTGGTATAGATAAGTTTTGGACTCCATAACATTTTTTAAAATTGAGCTTTAAGTGAGGTATAGCTGACTATAGCAAAAGAAAGGGAAGGAGCTATGGTGGAGTACTGCTGCTTGAAATCACAAAGGAAAAATTGCTCACGTAGCATAAGCACTGCTGCTCACCTCCTGTATATGAGTATAAAGTTCCAGATAACAGATTAAAACAACAAATACCACTTCTGAAGGCTGTCAGAAAACTAGATAAATCTGCATTTCCTTGCTCGTGCTAACCACTTCACCTGATTTTAATTTCCAAAGGAAGTTCTTAAGGATAAGCTAGACATACCTCTTCCAGAAATTACATAGACTTAGCCATCCTCCTCACGGGCTGGATGGCTCAGTTAGTGCTTGAAATCTCCTCCAAAATTATTTTCTAAAGACTCTGGGTTTTTTGTTGGTGTACAAATGCAGAGGAAGACACACACCCAAACCCACTGAAGTCCTCAATAAAGAGGAGGGTGGTGGGATAAGTAACATATCTGGAAGGAATTTAGAAGATATGATAATGAATATGAAAGTTCAGGAAAAAAAATAAAAGCATAAAAATTACTGCATAAAAACTTTAGCAAAAAGAAAGACTAATGGGAAATAGAAGCAAAAACCTTTCTCTATTGGAAAGATCCTCCTGTTTCCTTCATAAAAGGACTTAAGGCCCTTGCTGCAGGTATGAGAAACAGCTCCAATCTTTTTCTAGCCCCTCTCAAATTCATTGTTAACAGCAAGGTGTATTAAACAAAAATGATAGTCTGAACAATGTTCTTTATAAAATTGTCAGCCATTCAAATTAGCAGGACAAATGATGCCACGTTACTACCCATTAACCAACTCCAAGATGCTCAAAAGAGAGCCACAAGTAACAACATGTGATTAACTGATAAAGCTTGAACTGGTTTGCACATGGGATTTGCCTTCTAACTACAGATAGGAAGGACATTTATAGAAATAATAGCATGTTACAGACAATTCACACATACAGGAAGGACAGGGTGTATTTGCTAAACAAACTCTTGCTACCCAGCTACAGAATGGATGAAGATGAGATCACAGCTTCGAAACCAGTGTCTTTTTAAATGGATTTGAGTTCCACTGGACATAAAGAAATAGTGTCTACTCCTGCTCTGGCCAAGTGACCCCCTAGTACCTCTTAATTACTGTGGTTTCTGCAGAACTGTCCTCCATGGGTTCTATCCTGCTCACTGGATGAAATGAGTGTCTACAGAAAATCCAGACAACACAGAGTCCATCATGAGTTTTTCAGTAGGGCTGCTGTTGTCTCATGTTGCTTTATTGAGGAAAGAATATGGAGGCAAGAATATGGAGGCATTTATTTCACTTCTTCTCAAATCCTCCAATTTGTCTCTGGTTGAATAGGATGAGGTGGGAAGAGGAGAGAAGGAAAAGGTAAAATAATAGGAAAACCAAAAGCCAACAGATCTTTTAGTGCTCTTTCTGGCAATAAAGGACAACACAGAGCTGGAGCTGGGAATGAGTCTTTATGACCAAGGTAGATTAATGAACACGGGAGGAGAAGGTTAATGCAAGAGGCAAGGAAGTCTGTTTCTCTCTCAGCAGGCTGCCAGCCAAACTGATAAACAACAACAGGTTCAAGCCAGAATATTCCAGGGAGTATTGCATTTCACTCCCATCCTCTTACAGGTCCTCCTAAGCCTTTGAAGCAAACAAGAAATCATTTCCCCTTGCATTTTAAAATTCTGAGCAACCAGAAGTACAGAGACAGGCATTTAGTTATAGATGGTGCTCCACATCCTTGGAACCGTACTTATTTCAGTTGCAAATCGAGGACAGAATTATGTGTTGATTCATTAAGCTCTTTTCCTTGCAGAATTTGAGCTGCATCGGTTCTATGCAAGAAGCTCCCATACGGTTTACACCAGCTGTTCAATTCTCCACGATATGCTCCATGTATATACATACATGCAGAGCGTTTTCCTGCCACCCCCTGACCTGCACCCCAGGAATCTGTAGTGGCTTTAAAGAAGCTTTGCAGCAGCCTGCTACTGCCACTTTGCTACAGAAGCTGATGGAACTGACAGCATTACAGATAGAGCGCGAACACGAAAGCTTGTCAGTACTAGTATTTAGTGCAAAGCCTTAGTATCAAGGGTATGAGTCTGAGTTCTTAGAGCCTCTGCAGCTGTCAGCATTGAAACGTAAAAATGCAGATTTAAGTTTTAAGACATAAGCACCCAGCTAGGAAATGTTATTCCATTGCATAATAAAAAACTATATCTGCTATATGTAGAAGAGTCAATGATTGTGATGAAAGGAGTAAAACGATTTCTAAGTCACAGTCAACATATACACTAACTCAGATTTTGATTTTGACATAAGCACCCAACTGGAAGATTATATTATTCATATGCATAATAAAATATCTTCGATGTTTAAGATAGTTGATGGCATTGAGACACAGAACCAGTGAGTTCTCCCTTGGAGAAGCATTTTTCTGTGCTTTTGAACACATGATTTGATCACATATAAATTCATCAATAGTGTTTTTTCTTTTAGGTTCATTCTGAACATTTTCTCGTTTTCCTTTCCCTTTCTCATCTTAGAGAGTGAATCCCATGTCCATATAGTCATGGCTCTTTCTGTTCTTTGAGCACATTCTTACCAAGTGTATTATAAAGTTAATGAGGTTTAACTTTGATCCTTCTTCTGAACAAATCAAGCTCAGTGCTCAATTTCCTCCCATTTTATGCTTTCTCAAAAGCTTCAGCACTATGAATAAATTTATTACCTCTCTGATATGCCCCTATAGTATTTATAGCATGAAATGTAGCAGCATTGACCAATGAATAAGTCTAGTTCCATTCCATCTAAGCCTTTTTTCAGGAAAGAAAAATAAGAGCAATATTATATAGTCTCTTTCCCCTGCAACGAGCATTTTCATGGATAATACTTATGGATTCTAATGTGAGTTACACATTGTGCAGACGACGTCATTATTAAAAAATATATCTGACAAAGTCTTTTCAGAAGACTGATCTCTGTTTAATAAATACAGAGAAAAATGCAGTGTAAAAAAAAAAAAGCTCTTTAGTCTTAGAAATATTTTATAACAAAATGAAATAAATTTTTGTTTTCAGTGCAGTGCATAAAACGTTTAAAAACATAGAACCTTTTTTATAAGCTGTGCTGGTTTTGGCTGGGATAGATTTAATTTCCTTCACAGTAGCTAGTATGCGGCTGTGTTTGGATTTGTGCTGGAAACAATGTTGATAACACAGGGATGTTTTTGTTACTGCTGAGCAGTGCTTACACAGAGTCAAGGCCTTTTCTGCTCTTCACCCCACCCCACCAGTGAGCATGCTGGGGGTGCACAAGAAGGTGGGAGAGGACACAAATGGGACAGCTGACCCCAGCTGACCAAAGGGATATTCCTTACCCTATGACATCATACTCAGCATATAAAGCTGGGGGTAGAAGGAGGAAGGGAGGAATTCAGAGAGATGGTGTTTGTCTTCCCAAGAAACCATGACACATGATGGAACCCTGTGTGCTGGGTTTAGTCAGGAAAGACTTAACTTGCTTCACAGTGGCTGGTATGAGGCTAAGTTTCTGGATTTACCCTGAGAAAAGTACTGATAAGGTGTCTTTTTAGCTGGTGCTGGGGAGTGCTTGTACCAAATTCAAGGTCTCTCTCAGCTTCTGATACTTGCTGTTTTCCCAACTTTCTCGCTACAGGCAGTGTGGGGGGACACACAGCTCAGACAGCTGACCCAAACTCACCGAAGGAATATTTCATTCCATAGCACGTCATGCTCAGTACATAAGTGCGGAGTGGGCTTGAGGGCCATAACACTCTCCTGCGAGCTCCTGTGT